>NW_018127893.1:3248668-3269021 GCF_001952655.1 Monopterus albus | reverse complement strand
TTCATACACATGTATTCTGTCTTACCACGACTGACTTTCATTCCTCTTCTTTCCAGAGCAGACCTCCACCTTTCCAGGTGTTCCTCCACCTGCTCTCTGCTCTCACTACAGATCACAATGTCATCCACAAACATCATTGTCCACGGAGATTCCTGTCTGACCTCATCTGTCAACCTGTCCATCACCATAGCAAACAAGAAGGGACTCAAAGCTGATCCTTGATGTAGCCCCACCTCCACCTTGAACTCCTCTGTCTGACCTACAACACATCTCACTACTGTCGTACTCCTCTCATACATATCCTGAACTACTCTGGCGTACTTCTCTGCCACTCCTGACATCCTCATACAATACAGTAAAATTTTCCACTCATATCTTTATTATAATTGATTTTCTTTATCAAAAAATTCAGTGGGTCCACTGGACTAATTCATAAATGTGATCTAACAAAGGTAAAGGGCGAATGTTAACCATATATGCTGTTTATATTGCTTGTAATTGGGATGAAGTAAACATCAGTTGAGTATTTAACATAAAATTGTTTGATTGTGTTAAGTTAAAATAAATATAGCAGGTCCACCAGACCCAGGAAGGCTGGCTGTGAAAACGTACTTGGGTAAATATATTTAGTTACTCTGCACCACTGCTCTTCACTTCAGCTACAGTGTAACTGAAGTGTAAATGTTTTAATACACTACAAAACATGTGGTTTATAAATTACAAGACCTACCAGTAGTTTGTCATATTCTGCTTCTGGTGAGGGGGAGTAAGCTGGACCAGGGAGAGTATCCAAAGAGTCTTGATCAGCCTCCATCTCCGGCTTCTCTTTAGGATCAGATTCTGGGATCAGCTCTGACTGAGACGATCCATGACTGGTGGAAGTGCTTTTCTCCTCTGGAATGACCGGCTGCTTCAAAATGGAAGCCATGATAAGAATAGCTCTAACTGTGAAATAAATATAACCTAGCGACAGGAGTACCTACTTCCTCTTTCTACAGGCTTGTATTGCTCCACTTATCCTGTTTTTTTGGTCAGATCTCAGCTCCACGTGACAAATGAGGGGTTGGAACTGTGGTTTTACAGCTACAATATACAAATGACAGTGGCTAAATAGAAAACGTTGTATATTATCTGAGTTTGTTCATAAGGATAAGCGATAGGTGAGGTACCTCTTGCTTGACGGAGTTTGGGGGGAACAACACCCTTCCTGCCTCAAGCCTAATACTTGCAGCCACACAGGGACAGGTTTTGTTTTGCATTTCAAATCCAATCAATAAAACAGCAGGCAGAACTGCATCATTTCCAGCCTTTCACGCACTTAATAGAGAGGAGCTTATAGTTGCACCTTACCTCTCTAGGGATGAGGACAGCAGGTGAAGAGGATACATTTGAGGAGGTATGGGAGGGACAGTGGGCCATTTTGCTGTCTTCTACTGAGGATGTACCATGACTGTTGAACTGAGATGAGATGCTGAACACAGTGTCCCCAGGGAGACCCTAGAACATAAACAAGAGAAATTCTCTGATTGGTCTTTTTCAGTAGATGGTCAGATCTCAGATTACACCAGATGTTTACAAGATATTCTTTACTTCTGCATGAGATACACGACTTTAGAGTGAATGAAATGGTTCGCATTTTGTGCATCAAGCTGCTTGCAGGTCAAAACAGTTACTTGTCCTGCACTTTTGCAAGAACAATAGAAGAGGTCTTTCAGTTAATGGTATAGTCTACTCTGGTTAAGGACATTACATTCAGTACTAAGGTGCTCTAGCTTCTATACGGACTCAAATCTCAAATGCTATTTGCTGTGCAGATCTGATTGTGAGTGCCTCCACTCTGCTGTAAATCTGAGCATTTGCTCTGTCAGGTTGGATATTAACCTGTGAATAAAATATATTATTGATTACAAGATAATCTAGTTGAAGAGCTGAACAGTGGGAGTGAAGCATCATTTCCACAATTGTCACCCACTGACCATTCCATCCAGATGGATCCGTTGACCTGAATTAGATTACTGGCGCCTGACAGATTATGTGACTGCTGTAAAACGGTGTGATTTTGTGTGGGTGCGAGCATGTGGATGGGTTTTATGTAGGCATAATTCTATAATGTAAATTTGCAGGAATATAATCTTTAAAAATAAGCACTCCTGTGACTAAAAACCAATTAACACCATTAATGTTCAGCTAAAATGCTACTTTTAATCTCAACATAAACTGTGCAAGATGTTTCTAGTATTCAAACTACTCTCACATTTTTAGAAACACCTCTCAGTACTACTATTCAGAAACTCTACTCTGGTGCACCACAAATTACATGACCATTATGTTGAATATATTGTAGGTACAATATACATTCCTCCGGCTGTACTTTTTATAGAGGCTCCAAAACAGACTCTGTTTCCCCATAGTGCTGGAAAATGGCTGACAGCTCTGACACTCACCTGATCTCTGAACCTTGAACTCTCCTTATTAAATGCTTTCAAGACCTAATCCTAGCAGACCAAAATCATACCTAATATATCATGCAGGCATAAATCCACATCTGTCACTTCCCAAATTCCTCTTACCCGTTCCCACAGCTGTGCTCCTCGCTGTATGCATACAGGTAAAACAAAGTCATGTGACTCACCCTGCTGCTTGTGCTGCCATCTGATGGTGCACTCAGATGCCCTTGCTTCACTGCAGTATTGTTCAGATCCCATGAAGTCCCTGTAAGGAAACAAATAATAAGTTTCTATCATGCCTTGTGACAAAACATCCTGAGAACAGCAGACAGCAAGCATGAAGAAGCAGCACAGTTCATATGCCTGCCATTCCTCTCTATGAAAATAACTTTATGCAAAAACATAAAATTGCCAGCAGACTCAATATGAGCATTATAAAATGTAAATTCAAGCCAGAGTTCATCCAACAGCCATTTTGCTTCCATTTCATGCAGACAACCAGCACCCTACCCCGTGATATCAAATTCTGCTAGAGTACCTTGCAGGTAGTACTGCCGCAGTTTGGGGTTTCTGATGTGTGGGACATGGTTGAGAGGCCGGCCCACAGTGGGTTGCTGCTGATAGTGGCTGATTACTGGGGGCTTCTGCATTATTCGTGCTTGAGGTTGAGTCTCCCAGGGCCGCTTAGCAAACTGCGGAGGCTGAGAGATGCCAGGAGGAAGCTTTGAGCCCAGCCTGAGAGAAAGGGAGTAAATAAAACAGATGAAATGCCAGTATTTTACAATTAGACTGTTTAAGTACATTATTTAGCACTTAACTAGTACATTGTTTATTGTATTTGGGGTGTGAAGAAGTGTATAGGGCAGTGTTCACAGTCTGACTGGAGTTATTTTTAGGGGAGTGGGAGCTGTCTGTGCGATGGCTAGGGAAGTGATTTCTTGGTAAGCTGCTGTAGCTCTCACCTACATGGTGCTCTGTGATGGAGCACTGAGTCCAGTAGTAACAGTGAATGAAATCAGCATTTTGTATCCAAAAAAAAAAAAAAAACTAGCTGTACAGTAGTTGAGCATAACAGACATTTAATCTATAATCATGTCACCTTCTAATGAAAGACAGAATTATAATGTGCTTAAATCTGAGAAACAAATGCCAGCCAAACTTGTCACATGTGTGTGCTCGCCTTTGTTTTCTTCTCAGTAATCCATGTATTAGGAAGCCTGACCTGCTCTTGACGTTGCCAAAGTAGCTGCTCCTGGTCTTGTCCCGCTGGGGCTCATGGTCCATGGCTCCTAAAGTTTCCGGCCTCCTCATAGACTGAGCCATTTTCTATCAATCTTTAGTCAGAGGCTGACAGTGGTGGCAGATATAAAGGGATGAGGGCCTCAGCTGGCATCCTTCCTTCAGCTGTCCTTTTATTCCCCATGCTCACCTTTTGCCCTTATTATAACACCTATACAAGACAGTAAGCTGTAAAATATTAGCTGATTTTACAGGCATCACCCAGGCAGAGAGAGGGACAAGAGCTGGTAAAAGCTATAGTACCTGTAGTCACATGACCCCATAAAGAAGTGTGCTACACATTCAGCAGAGTAATGGAGCCAGGTTTCCAATTCAATTAAATAGTCAATCAATCCATATAAATGGTGTGTGTCTGTCCTAGTAATCAATGTGGTTCAAGGTTGCTGACAAAGAGGAACCAATTAGGTGCATCTTGCACTTCTGGCCTGGCTCATATTTCATATTTCTATAATTATGCTAAACAAATGTTAATGCATATCAATATGATACTTCCAAAGATGGATGGGATACTATATTTTCTGACTGTAAACAGTGCTTTATTTAGATATGACCTGAGACTATGTTCATATCATGACAGGAATACATCAGGCTACAAAAGCATCATTTATGCAACTCACATTATAAGGTTCATTTCCCTTAAGTGGTGATTTTTTTCTGAATTACTGGGAAAGAACAGGATTAACTTATCTTCGACCTGCATTTTTGAAGAACTCCTAAGATCTCAATCATATGGTTAAAAATGTAGAACATTTTGCCTCCTGTGAATGTTCGGAGTGCATTTATCACCGTGTAGGAAGTAGGCATTTGATAGAGACATTGCAGAATGATCGAGATAGCTACAACGACAGAAACCGTTACATCAGCAGCTTAACAACGATGAAGAATATATAAGAGCAGCAGGTAAACCCATTATTATCTTTACTGACCCGTGTCTTGCACAGGGATGGAGATGAGCGGCAATCACATGAGCCAGTCTTCATATTGCAGTGTTATGATATCACTGCAGACAACGGTAACAAGTTCGGTATTGAAGCTCCGCCCTGTGTCTAAAAGCCGACACGCCAGCTGTCAAGAGAGTTCCTCTTCCCGGACCGGCGGTGTTGTCGTGTTGTGTCCGGCTGTGTCCGGCAAACAAAGCGAAGACGGAAGTAATTGAGGAGGAATCATCTTGTGTTTTCAAGCATTTCTTAGTGCTCAGAGTTTAATGAAAAGAAAGTGTTATCGCTTACGAAGGGGGAATATTTGGCTATGCACCTTTCTTCCTTCCTTTCTTTTTCTTTCTTTGTATTATTTATTTAGTTCTATAGGCCTACTTCTTGATCTATTGGTGAGGGGCCGAAGGAATGCCCTGTGTGTTACAAATTAATTAGCACACAACGGAAAAATCTTGTAAAGTTTACAGGTGTTAAGATATATGTTTTAACATCTTTTTGTTAGTACATTCAGATATAAAAATTACATTATAGATAGCCAATATGGTAGCCTTGGCCAGGGCTCCTTTGGAAAATTTGTTGATAATCTCAGTGGAATTTCATTTGATTAAGTAATTGAAGCTTAAATGGGCATTAAAATGAATTAATCGCCTCTCCAAAGATGTTGTGTAGTCTGTTTAATCATGACTTTACAAATCTTTCTAGCTTCAGCACTGCCCCCGTCCACCTCCGGGAGGCGCTCTAGGCTCAGTCGAGAGATCTATGACTCGAAATAAATCGATGTCATGATTCTTCAGCCAATCAGATTACGTGAAAAGGAGGCACAGGTTTCCGGCCTAATGAACGACAACTTGGGTCTAAAAGACGAAGAGGAAAAGCTGCTATTGTCATAGAGGTGTAGCTGTCTAACGTACATTCTTAATCTGCGGTATGTTGCTGTCCTGTGTTGTTAATTACATTTTGTGAATGTAAACTAATCGTATGAAAATTGTGATATAGTGTACTGTTGAGGTTAAATGCACTTTGTTCCGCTAAAGCTAACAAATGGTATATGTGTCTGTGGATATCAGCTAGCTAGTGGTGAACTGAAGAAAGCTATTCTCAAACCACAGCGCTAAAGTTGTCTTTGACGTTCATTATATTATTTTCATCAGCGGTATTGTCAGTCAAAGCAGCCTATAAGGGTGATGTTAGTGATGACATAATTAGCGGGTTTTAAATTGAGACAGTTAGTTAGCTAGTTGTGTTAGCACTCATGCAGGACAAATCTGTATGTTTATCCAGGTAGTCACGGTGAAATTATTAACTTCATGCTTTTTAGTATCCGTGCAAATATTAACTGATTTTTCGATTGTTAAGAAAGTAAAAACGAATACTGCTCATAACTATAGGCTGTATATCGTTAATATTATATACATTCTGCGTGACTAGTACTTACACGTTTGGTACTTAAAATATATTTTGATGCTAAAGCATATCAGCTTTTACTTATGTAAGAGTTTGAATGCATGAGTTTTACTTGTACTAGAGTATTTTTAAAGTGTGATATTATAGACTTACATTTCACAGGAAGCATTTGTTTTGGACCTACTCTCCAGAAATCTGATCCTCATGCAAAATGATCTGACCTCATTTAAATAAAGGTTATGTTAGAAGCACTAACAGCTCTAATGTTACTTTTATCATCACCTAATAATACCACCACACATAATACCAAGCAAATCTTACAAATTCACAAGCTGTATCAACCTTTGACAGCTTAATTGAGAAATAACTAAAACAAACGACTTCACTAATGTATCAGTTATTATAGAGTAACTGTTTCTAAACTGTTTTAAGTTGGTGGTAAAACAATAATGTTTTTAAGTTCTCATTTTGCTTGTTTCTCTCACCAGATGATCTAACTAGTAACTAATTTATATCCTGAAAGTTGGCAGTCAGGTGGACGTGGCATCTGTTTACTGAACTGCTCTGACTTTATCCACTGCTAGCACCAAACACTTCCCAGCGAATGACACTGATCCACCATCACCATGGAAACAGAAACAGTAAGTTTACTTGATTACTGTTAATGGTATTTTTAATTATCGCTGTGTAACTTTGTGTAGTTTCCCACATGACTGGGCACAAATGCAAACTGTAGGCTAAACACTGATGTGAAGATATATTTTGTGAAGAGACCAACAGTGTTTGTATGTTTTGCAGGAAGTTATTCCCATTTGGCAGAACAAGCCTCATGGATCCACCCGTAGCGTTGTAAGAAGAATAGGGTCCACCCTTCCACTAAGACCTCCACAGCGGGCATGTTTCCAGGTGCATATGATCCCATCTAATTTTTTTCTATGTAGTAACTGTGTATTGCAGTAGAAATACTGGCGTATACAACATTAACTTGTCTTTGTGCATTAGGAACTACCAGGCCTGCCGCCTCTTCGGCCTATGGATGGCCCTGCGGTTCCTACTTTGGCAGACATAGCCTGGATTGTTGCAGATGAAGAAGAGACATATGCCAGAGTTCGGTAAGTATACAGTCTGTCCCTGAGAGACATTATGGAGTATTATTATGGAGTAGTGCCAAGTCACTACTCCAAGTCACTCACTGAGCTTCCAGTTTGTTAGGTGCAAATGTGCAACCTAAATGAGTGCAGTAGAAGGTTATAATGTCCCATTTTTTTGTGGATACTGTTTCAGAGATTAGTAGTAAAAATGTGTAGTTAATGTAGTAAAAAATAAACATTGTAAAACATGCAGAGGTTTTTTTGCTGGGATATTCTATTGGTTTGCATTAGGCTGAACGTCTGTACTTCTGATACACTTCTGGAATATGTTACTTAGTACAAGGGGACATTTTCTGGGCATCAGGCAGAAGAAAGGCATCAGATGGCCTATAGCCTACTCAACCACATCAGGTTTTAAATTGTAAAATCTGCTGTTTTTCTCTGTTTTCAGGAGTGACGCACGTCCACTGAAACACGAATGGCGGCCCACGCCTCTCCTGGTGCTCCACAGGAACTCATCTGTGCCCAACTTCTGCCGTGAGGGCAAGAGGGTGGAGGGGCTAAGGAAACCTGGGGCCACAGCGCTAAATCGTACTACAGCCCTTCAGGATGAGCTCAGCAAACTCCGTGCACAGATCGCTAAGATTGTGGCAAGTGATTCTGGTAGGTAACCCAAGCAAGAACTGCAGAGGTCACAATGCAGATCTTGAATTTGAAATTTGAGTACAGATTAAAAACGTGAAAACTGGTAATGTCTAACTTTACACTCTCTTTATTGATACTATGACACACAAAGCTGCCTGGAACAGTGTAGATATAAGATTGCTTTATTGAGGCCATGTGAGTGTGTTTTACCGGTTGAGTTACTGTGATTCTTTTGTCAGCTGCCCTAATTCCCCTAAAGCGCCTTGGTACTAAGATGTCTTGGCAGCGGTTTGTAGGTCAGTGACAAAAGATAATCACTATGGCTCTCTGGTGATTGTGTGCCACTTGATTTCATTTGAAAAGAGATGCCATGAGAAAGTATCAGGTCTCCACATCTAATCCCATTCATTTTAATCATTGTTTCTATGACTTAAACTTTATTCTTAAGCCACCCTGTCTCTTACATTCTGTAAATTTTGTGTTGTGAGATTGTCTGTCAACAGGGGATCATCATCCTCAAATAGACCAGGCCTTCATACTAAGTGAAGTGTTGTGTCTTATATCCAATTTGGGCTTTTAGGGGAGGTACAAATACCTTTCCAATGAAATAATAAAATGCTGCTGAGGGAAAATTAGTTTAATTGTGAGTGATTGAACTGTAGACTCAGCCATATCTCTCTACTTGAAGTACAGTAGTTTCTGGGAGGAGAGCTACTGCAAGCAGCAGCATCATACCCGTACTTGTACTTTAAGTTCACATTGGAAATTTCAAATAGGACTATAAATGAGATTTGTACTCAGTTCCACCTAATAACTATTACAGATCGACCTATTTCTGGTCACTGCGTTGCTTCGTTTCTTTCAGGTTCCAACCCCCTGACCCCTGATCTGCTCTCCCCTGATGACACAAGCATGAGCTTCTCCATGGCGCCTTTTGAAATGGCATCCTACCAGCCGGCCGCCACAGCTGCTGCATCATTTGTCATCAGTGATGTCACAGAGGAGGAAGAGGAAGAGGAAGATGAGAAAGATGAAATCTCTATGGTGTCAGAGCTGGTTCCTGATCCTCTGCCAGCTGTTTCCATGACAGCATCTGCAACCTTTGACTTGGACAGACCCAGCATGGACTTTCGTGAGGCAGAGGAGGACACAGTGTCACTGTCAAAGTCCACAAGCTTTGCTGACGTTATGGACATCCTGAAGGACATGAACCGCATGAAAATGAGCAAAGACAGGTGAGTAGAAACTGCACCATAGCTCATTATGTCTTTCCTATTTTGTCATGGGTTTGCAATTTAGTGATGTTTTATATTTATGTGCTTTTGAAGGGAAAGTTGTGTATGAAATATTGTATATGATTCTAAAATGTGTTTAAAATATTGTCAGGATAACCTAAATAATCCTGTAGTCACAGGTTGTGTGTTTTTGGTGTGTGTAATTACAGGTGCCACAGAGGCTGTACATCCCTGAGAGAGGAGGATTCAGCAACTCTGATCTCAGAAGCTTTGAGGAAAAAGTTCATTTTGAAGGATGAGGATACTGCCGCTGTGAAACGGAAGTAGCCTGATACATGTTTATCATCACTACCTAATCCAGCTGCTCCATATAAGTCAGGACAGGATAGCAGAGTGTTTTGTTTTGATGGAATATTGCTTCTGGTCACATGTGGATTCTTAGCTGCTGTTGTTTTTTTCTCTCCATCATTTTTTAGGCCTTTGCCTGTGGAATTTGTATCCATAGGTCTACAACCTTGCTCCTCAGGCCTAAGGCACTAGCTGTCTGTCAGGGTTAGAACAAAAAACACTTTGTCCCAGATATCCGAAACCAAATGTGAGCTTCACAGTGCTGGTGCAGTGTGAAAGGGGGCAGTCAGCTCTCAAAAACACTGCTCCATTTCAGCACTGCATAGTGCATGCCGACTGTTTCTCTCTGGGGGAAAAAAGTGCTGTACAGTAACTTTGATCATGTTATAGCACGGTGCTGGAGGGGCTGACATCCTAATCATTATTACAGAGTTTTGGACTTAAATTGCAGAATGCCTTTTTAATGAACATTTAATCCATCCTGCTTTGGAAAAACGTTCTACCTGACTTTTTTTTTTTTCTTTTGAATTTATCACAAAGATGCAAATAAACATTGTTTTCAGTTACATAAGAAGCCCTCTAACATACTTGAAAATATTTTATGTACAAATGAAACGGATCTAGCATACATGCAGAAATGTACTGTAGCTTAACATCAGTGTGTATGAGAACCATAAGAACTCAGATAGTTTGCAAATGTGCGCAGCGTCATATATTATTTGTTGGTTGTTCCACTGCACCTCTCTTTCCCCTCCTCTTGTTTGTCATTAACATATAGATTGATAGTCACTGAACACCAGGAGACTGATTGTGAAACTCAAACAAAAAGCAAGAATACATTGATGATATAGTTTGAAGAGTGAACTGGGAGGTGTACGAGTCAAAGTATGTGCGAGTGAAAACTGCACCCACCATCGTTTGCAGCCGTTTGTATTTGTAACTTTTGGATTCAAATGTCCCTGTGTGTGCAATGTGCTAATCACCTTTAAGATGTTTCCTACTGATGTGAAATCATAAGGTGATTTCATTTTGGGCAGAGACACCTGAGCTATGTGGAAGAGTGGTTTTCATCATCCTGTGGGCAGAGTTTTGACAAAACCGTTGGTACAATGTAATATTCTTGACGCCTTACCACAGATTTTGTTCCTTTAGTTCAAAGTGTCATGTTTTGTTTTTTGTTTTTTTATCTGCTCACCTTTCATTGCCTGACCTTTGTTTTCCTAAATGTGCACTTCACACTCAACTTTGTTTTCATCTCACAAACATTCAGTCAGTGATTATTTAACAACCAGTTGTGTGCTTGCTTGTTACATTGCTGAATGTTTGTTAAAAATAACACCTCACTTTTATCATGCCGCTCTTGTTCTTCATGTCATGTTTATGTCTCCATGACTAAAAATCTTTTTGCATAGTTCTCCTGTATGAAATGTTCCTGCCAAGTTATCTCTTTGAATTGAAGAAGAATGTGTGTGTGTGTGTGTGTGTGTGTGTGCAGTAGAGGTAAAGTTTGTTTGTCTTGCTAGAACTGGCCCTTAGCCTGTCTTTGGTGAAATTTCCTCCTTGGACAAAATGACAAACTGCGAAAGAAAACTTCTGTATTCAAGTTCAGATAGATTCATTGTATGTATGTATGTTGTTTGAATTGTTGAACCTTACATAGCATATACTACCAACTGCATCATTTGTCCTGATAAGTACAGTAGAGGGGACATTTTAGTTGAGAATTTACCTTTTTTTAAATTTTTGACTGCTTCTGTATGCTAGTTTTAGTGTTTCTCACCACTATACCTCTTTGTAGGATTAAGCTCACCATCATTAGCAGTATGTTTGTTTTTGTCATGCAAGGACTGTAAATAAAGATCGGATGTGTTTTGAAGCTGGGAAGTTCATTTGCTTTTGGCATCACCATGCAGTAACACATGTCAACACAGGGGGGCAGTGCAGGGGAAGAAAACGGATGATTTTTAAGATTTATTTTTGCTTTATAGTGAGCTCTAATTTCCTCATCACAACTGTGGTAGTGCGCAGACTTACAACATCTGATTGTTGTTACCGATTACAAGTAAATATGCTCGGTTGCATTCTTCCACTGGTGTCGACATTCAGAATCTGAACATATAAAGTCTAGCCCTCATGAAGCTGATGTTTATGTGCATGGAATATTTAGTCACATCTCCATTTTCAGCTGAATTAAACCTGATAGGCAGTTGTAATGGGAAGTACGTCTTCACTTAATCACACTGCAGGGGGTCTGTACTCATGCACCTGTAATTTTGAGGATTATTGTTGTTAACCTACATTCTTTTCAATTTCCTGTTCTTTCCCAAGATAATCGGACCCCTCAGTGAGTCAGTCTATTTTCTGTGAGAGACCTTGGCCTACTTTGTTCCTCTTCACCTCCATGATGGACTTCATACCTATTTTAGATACAGGCAGATGTCTGTGGAGAGCACAATTAACAGGGCTCCGTTAAATCTATAGTACCGATGCTTAGTTTGAAGTGACATTGACACGCGCTCATCACTGAGAGATTTGTGGGAAACAATATCAAAGCTAGCATGGTGGCGCAGTTGCCTCACAGCGAGAAGGTTCCGGGTTCGGGCCCCACCCGGGACCGTTCTGTGTGGAGTTTGCATGTTCTCCCCGTGCTTGCGTGCGTGGGTTCAGTCCAAAGACATGCAGCTTAGGTTTATTGATGTCTCTAAATTGCCCATAGGTGGTTGTTCGTCTATGTGTTAGCCCTGCGATGGATTGGCGACCTGTCCAGGGTGTACCCCTCCTTCGCCCGATTGCCGGCCGGGATTGGCTCCGCGCCCCCCCCTCGTGACCCCGTTCAGGGACTAAGCGGTAGAAAATGAATGAATGAATATCAAAGCAGGTTAATGAGCGGTTGCTGGAAGTTCCCAGAAGGTGTGAATGGCTTCTCATAATGAGGTGACTAATATTGTTCTGTGAAGAATGAATAAATAAGTGCATGACTTTACTTGAAATTGCTTTGGCTTTAACTTGGAATGACTAAGACCAGTCTACACAGGTACAGCTGAGGCTGATAGGAATGTTTTTCATTTTTCATGTCTCTGGTCATTAAACCAATGTATTGAAAGTATTTTGACAACTAATAGTGGAAGAAAATTGTGAACACCACATGTGAACAATCATCTTTTAGGCTGATATGATGAACCTGTTGCATACAGAGTAATGTTATTCATTTGGAATTGAGTTTCTGGCCACCTGGCAAATTGAAGTCCAATATTTACTCTGTTTTAGTGATCTACCAACTCATGAGGGAAATGTCTAAATGCTGCTAAATGCTCCACTGGGTTCACCAGCCAGTCACTGTGGTTGTCTGCTGTCTGGTGCGGAGCTGGTAGCATACAGGAGGTTTTTAATCTTTTTTATTTATTATTTCGGTAACTATATTTAGGTAACGGGGGGGCATGAACATCTATCTGTATATAATTCTATGTAAATATATTCACTAGTTGTTGAAACATTCATTCAGAGTTTACAATGTGATCAACATGGTGGTGCTTGAGAAAAAGTCAGGATCATTACATCACTAAGATTCATCCTCAAAGTAAAAAAAAAAAAACTGTTCATCTAATTGTTTGTGGGACATTTCAGTCTGGAACAAAGTGGTAAACTGGCAGTCATCCAAAGAGCCATGCTAGTATGGCCAATAAGTATTCATTATGTCTGTCAGTTTACTAGAGCTCCTCCTATACGCTTAAGAATGACACATATAGTGACCTGGACTTTCACATGCAGGTCATCACTTCAGACTTGATGCAACATTCACACAAAAGAACAACTGTGTCTCATCTGGAAACGTTTTCAGCATTGCCTCTGCTGTGGCGCGCTAGCTTCAGCCAAGCACACCAACAGGTGCAGTATCTGGCATACCGACTGATCAGCATGGCTCCTCTATCTCACCGAGCCTCAGAGCTCTTCATCACTGTCTCCTTACGTTGCTGGAAGCTTTTCATAAGGGGACCTGTCACTGGAAAAAGAAATTTCCCACTAATGTCTTATGCTGCCCTGAGGCCCAGGTCCAGGTATTACCTTTGACTTTCCCATCATAACAAATATGACCAAAAGAATTGCTTTTTGCTTTTCCTTCATAGAGCGAGAATTGGCTTGTGCTGTTTAAATGGATGAAGTTTGACTTTGGACAGAAACATTGTTAAGGTCTTTGGTTTTTATTAATCTGTCTGACAAATGTGTCAAGCACTGCTGCACCACTGAGGGTGACGCCAAGCTGAGACAAATCACTCCAGCAGCAAAAGAGAGAGAAATATTCCCTACATCGTACAGACCACTTGTCACTGTGTTATGTATTAGCACAGGTGCACCCTTCTCTGTTATTCCCTCATGATAATATCAGTGCTTCACTGTCAGATAAACTGCACATATGACCCTTATCCAGTGTGTACATATTGTTTTGAATTAACAATGGGTACAACACAAGTGAGTTTCATTTTCCTTAGTGTGGTTATGAAGGTATATGTATTTCTGCATAGAACATATTTTTCTAGATTGAATTGCCTTCAACTCTAAAAATACCAGAGGAAATACCAGAGGCAGAGAGCACTGAGCTTCATGATGATCAAAACAGCTCCCAAGCGCTGTCCTTCTAATAATCCACACATGAGAGGAAGCAACCTGAGAGCACGGTGGGAACATAAGATCTCCTCTCTTTATCCAAATACAGTCAGGTTCCTCATCCTCTTTACCTGACAGACTGTGATAAACATGTCAGCCATACTTAATGTGGGATTTATGTTAACCTTGGCAGGAAAAATGTGGTCTCCATAGCAAAACAGTCCTGGTCTGACTTCACACCAACTTGATGTGGGCAAGACACTTCAATTGTGTCTGAAATAGATGAGATTTCCCAGAATGTGTAAAAACGTAACAGCTTTGGTGTGTTTGTCTGCGTGTTCACTTTGAGTGTCATTTCATGTTGTATCATAGCAACAACCAGCTGAATGTAGCTGAGACTGAGTGGATGACAAGGGGAACACAAATGTTGCATCTGCCATGTGTAATTCTCCCCCAGAGTCACCCACGCATCCGCCCGCGTCATCAAGACACAAAACTAACACTTATGACTCACAACAAGAACAGCGCCACAAGAGCGGTGGCAGCTCTTGAATTCATGCTGTTGTTTCTATTTTAGAACCTTTGTAGTGTTTCTGTCTTATTAGTGGGTTTGCCCTCTCAACATGATTGCTTTGTGATGCAAAGCAAATTGCGTCCATAAGTGGATCTGTTGATGGCGCATAAGTGTGGCTGTCTCTCACTGTAGCACTGTCATGAACCTGTTGCTGCTTTTTAGTACTGTGTTTAAGATCACCACACTCCCTGTTCAGCAGAATAAATATGTGCAACATTAAATTTACTCTTAAATCTTACTTAAATTGCCCTTAATTTTTATGCTAAATGCCTCTTGAACATCTTTCCTAGCAATTTAATACAGTAGTTTGACATTTTGGGAAATCTTCTTATTCACTCCACCCTGCAGATATGGTCACAGGTAGCAGTGCAAATAAAGACGAAGCTCCTTGCGTCATGAGGCGTTTCATACTTGTCACTTTCTGTGGCTATTGTGAATAAAAAAAATTTCCAAAAATGTGAAAGTAGGAGAGCAGAAGTGAAAAACGAGGAGAGGAATCATGTAATAAGTGGGGATTACAAAAGAGGGGGACTGGTTCCATACGAGGACAATGCAGTGCCCAGATATCTGTGATGTTTTCAAATTCATTATTTTACATTGTTAATCAGATCAACTCATCATCATGGCCTTGTTTTAGTCTGCCAGCATCTCGTGGGTGACAACTGGCATTCACCAGCTACATTAGTAAGCAATTTATCTCAACAGTATCTTTAAGATGTGGTCAGCTACATACAAAGACAAAAGAGAAACAGAAAGGCTGGTAACTAGTTTCCTTGTTACCACGGGAACTAGCATAGCAACCAATAAAACCTAGTTGGGCATGTTTTATGGGGATTAACAGAGCAGTTGGAACCCCTCTTCAGTAAATGAGATCGTTTGGCTTAACTGACCCACAGCATAAATAAAACATCTCACTTCAAGCTAACTGTATAAATAGAAACAGTGGTGAATCTGCACGAACTGCATGTCTGATGAAGTGTGTGTCTAGTGATCAAATCTTAATTAAAATAGAGTTTAGTCCAGTATTCTTCACGTATAGCAATGTTCCACTGTAACTGTTATAAAACCAGAAAATGCCTTTGAGGGATATCGCTAACATTTGAGTCATTTAATTACTAATATTCATACTGTAATCATCCAGCTGTGTCACCCACTGGTGAATGGTGGACAGACATTGTCTCAGAAACTAACTTTTCTGTCTGATTTTTATTTGAAACATAAAAAATAACACAGGATCTGTATTTATGATACTCAGTAAATTCCATGAAAAGACCAAAACTAACTGTGAACTGATCTAGACCTCCGTTGTTGTCCAAAATCTAAATTAAAACACATAAACACATTACTGTAAGTCTTAACAATCACTCTGACTGCAAGAGTAGGTCAACCTGCCTGGCTCTTCCTCTGCTGATAGAGGTGACATTCTCAGCAAGGCAGAGGACCAACTGCTGTTCTGTGCTGTTTTTAGCTGCTACTGTCTCATTAGCTCTGCCTGGCACACACCGAGACTTAGCAATGGCCAGCTGGAGACCAGTTACATAGTCTTAGGGGGTCAGCCATGCGTCACCGGGTCAAATACAGTGATAAAAGAATGATGCTCCAGTCTGTACAGCAGCTGCTCTCTCAATCGGCTCTCTCTAAACGGACAAAATGTTCAGCATCTCTGTCCATGTGTTTTACACCTTTAAAGTGTGACATTCAGAGATGTGCTAAAAATTCATGAATCAGCAGAGACAGGCTGGCATAAAGTTAGTGGTAATGTTCCACAAAAACATATATACATGTACACACCTGCTTCAGACGTCCCAAAGGAAGAGTTTGCCATTTGGGAAAATACATGAAAAAGAGAACTGACCACAGGGTGTACAGTAGCTCCTCATCAAGTCACATCTTGTCATTTTTACATCAGGACATGCTCATTTGCACTCATATGTGCATTTTTTTTTACCTCTGGACAGAGCCAGGCTAGCTGTTCCCCTCTGCTTCCAATGCTAAGTGAAGGTAATCATCTGCTACTTACAGGTACAGACACACAGTAAGAGGGGTATTAACAAAATGTCTAACTAATCCTGTAGCAACACAGAACCAAAGAAATACTTTAACAATTCAGTTAAGCTTTGTTACTAATGTAACAACAGTATAAATGGTTTAAGAATATTTTTAAATAAGTCACGAGTGAACATTTTTAAAGCATTGTTATTATTATTAGTATTTGTATTATTATTTTGGTCTTTTGCCTTTAATGGACAGCTGACGTGCAACAAATGGGGTACTGGGCCTGATATTTTGACTTTTTAGTCACAATTTGTCATTGTCAGGTATTTAAGCAAAATCGCACTCTCTCTGTCTCACACACACACACACACACACACACACACACACACAGTCTCTCATTACTTTCCGGTGCACCCTGCAGAGACTATTCCTAGGAAGGCTCATAATAAAATGAACTAATTAGCGCTGGTTCTTAGGGAATCCATTTACCCATTAGTGTAATAAACGCTGTTACATGTATGCGTGTGCGTGTGTGCGCGGCCTGGTATTACTCATGTTGTGGGGAACTAAATCTGTTTACACAGTCACATTGTGGGGACTCTATGTCCTTATGGGGACACATAGCAAGTCCCCAAAATATAAACCATTATATTACAGAGTGATTACTTGGTTCAAAATTTAGGGTGAGGTTAAGGAATGGATAAAGATTAGAGTCAGGCAAGTAGTGGTTATGTTTGAGGTTAGGATAAGTCCCCCAGAAATGAATGTAAGTCAATGTGATGTCCTCTGAAGTTATGGAAACACAATGTGTGTGTGTGTGTTGTATAATGTCGGACTCGGTCACTGGCTAACATTTTCAGTTTTGCTTTGAGTTGAGGATTCATTTACAGTGAATACCAATCAAATAGTACTTTCTTTTATTATTGATTCCAATCTTTGCTGTTTGCACTTAAATTATTCCAGTTACAGTGTATAAATATAAATTATAGAAGCCCTGCAGTGTTTAATTAGAAAGCATTCGTGGTGCAGAAGCTCCACTGTTACACTGAAGCAAACAATAAGTGAAGCACAGATACTCCAGAGATTTATTCACACACAAACACACATTTCAGCCCATCCTGAAATCCACACATCTGCCAACAAGTCTGCCATATGTGCAAATCCGAGTGTGATCAAGTGTGAATTAATTTAACATTTTCTGAGGTGACATATGTGCACTCTGTTAATAAATCTATGTTAAAGTCCATTTAGTGCCAATAAGACCTTATATACTGTTAGGTTATTTCTTAGTTAGATAGATATTCAGAGATTTGATGTCTAGAAATGTTTAGTGGAGACAGGATGTCTAGCTCAGGCTGTTAAATGCTCAGTTCATTCTCATGTGCTTGCAGACTGCATCTAGGCCAAGGCTAATTAAATCATACAAAGGCTACAGGCAAGGAGAGTTGTTAGTATTAACTGTAATGCTAATCTTAATATTTGTCTTAATGTGTAATGTCATGTCAAATTGTTCTAGATACACACCACAAAACACCAGCCACACACCTTGATTTTCCTCATGTTTTGACTATCGTTATGGTCAGCTGCAAGCTGGCATATCAGGTGACGTCACGGTTTGACGTGCCTGTGTAGTATAGGACATGGGGCTAGCCCAGAATGATTAAAATTATATAGGTTTCTTGGTCCAGGGTCTTTCATCTTTCCAAGCTGCCTGCGCGAAGGTTTGGTGGTGGGAGAGATCTGGACGTGTGATGTTAATTTTACCTGTGATCCTCTGAATAAACCAGTACGGTTATTTTTTATAAAATCTAAAGTGGTCTACTTCGTCTTTTTGTGAGTTCCTGGTTTAAAAGAGCCGGAAGGAGCTTTGTACATAAAACAGAGCTTATAATACAGAGTGACATGCAACTTTAAAACAAACATATAAACAAAATTAATAATAGTTTCTGGAACAATTGATCACAGACTGTCTGCCTGGATTGAAATGTGAAAATACTTTCTAATATTATTTGCTAGGCAAGTCTTTTTTTACTAGATTTTTCATCTGGATACAGGTAAACACCTCAAAGGTAGAACAAATGGAGAAAATTGTTCTGGTGTCTTCTATAGTCATATTAATAATGACTGACTCTTGCAAAAGAAAGAAATCCTTACAAAAAGAACCACATTGCCTTGCTGAAACCTTTCATTTGGAGTAATTAATCCCTATGGTCCCGGTCCCCTGTCCTATCCTCCTCCATCGCTCCGTCTTCCTCTCTCATCTTTTCACGCCCTCCTTCCACTGATCCAGCAGCTGAGAGAGGAAATTATAATGTTCTCTGTCTCTCTTTCACACTCTGCTCTCTCTTCTTGCTTCCTGGCACAACTGGTCATGCATTTGGCTTTTTCAGCTAGCATGATTCACAGTAACCACACACACACACACACACACACACACACACACACACACACACACACACACACACCACATGGACATACATGCACAAAAGCAACATTGACTCATGCTCTGGTTGTCTGACTCTCTGACTCAAGGGATTGTCTTGTGCGCTGTCCAGGTGGTGGGCTATCGTAAAGCTCACAACTTGCTCATTTGTGGTTTCAAATGAGCTGAGGTTTCATCTTGACACCGTTCTTACTACACTGAACATATTTAGAGCATTTGAACCAACACTTCAACAGGTAGCAAAGTGTGACATTTCACTCTTAACCTTGGAAACAGAAGTTTAGTGTCAAATAAGAAAGGCTTTACTTATCCCAGTCCAAGGTCTGCCTTTTAGATTTTTCTGGAGCTTTCATCCGTAACACACATCTTCATCCGTGAATGAAGTTTGCTCAGGAATAGTTTGACATTTTGGGAAACATGGTTTATTTGATTCCTCACCAAAACTTAAATAAGAAGATCGGTGTCACTCCCGTGACTTTATCATAAGCGCTCAGATCCAGGAGCTGTTAGCCAGGCTTATCTTAGCACAAAGAATGGGCACGTGAAAACAATTAGTCCGGCTCTGTCTACATAAGCATCTCTGGGGCTCACTACTTAACACATTGTATTTTGTTGGCATAATTTATACACAAACTGAAATGTAAAACAGATGGTTTTACAGTCTTCAGCGTTAAAGAAACTGAGCCACACTATCTCTTTCCTACTGTTTCCAGTCTTTATGCTAAGCTAAGCTAAGTGCCTGCTGGCTCTAGTTGCAGAGCGATAGTCTTCTAATCTCTTGGCAAGAAAGCAAATGAGAATATTTCCACAACTGTTTACTTATTATTTAATTGGTTATTTATTTATGTGGGAGGTGCACATTAATCAACACAATATTTTACGAACATCTTTATAAACGTCCTGGGGTCAGCTCAGCAGAAAATTTGCACCCATAGTCCCATCCATCCCGTCACAGGGCCGACACACGTTCACGCTCACATTCACACCTATGGGCAATTTGTCACCAGTTAATGCAATCTGGCTTCACACCCAGTGACAGTGCTGCATCATTATTCATTCTTGATCATGGAGAAAACAATTCCCAGCTCAAAATATCGATTGATTTTACATGCCAGCAGAAACTGTATCTGCTTTACAGTTTGTTTGTTTTTAGGCATAAGTGAAGTCAATTCAACTTGCACTTGTTTACTGACCAGTTATTAGTGACATTATTTCCTAGGTCAGATTCACCACTCTAGTCTTAAGTGTTACCCTGATTGGCCTATTTACCTTGTTGTAGCCCAAAATTCACCCACTTGATTGAGCTGAGTGAGAGCCTGTTGATTAGGCCTGGTT
>NW_018127893.1:3232905-3248632 GCF_001952655.1 Monopterus albus | reverse complement strand
CTGGGAAGAACCGCACCGAGTGACTTATTTTGTCAAAACATATTTAAATGCATAGAGTTTGTGGGCTTTTCCCGCACACTTTGGACAAATAACACCTTTTTCATACCTTCTCAACTAACCAGACACAGGTTAAATGACCTATAACCTCAACCCCACCACTCATTCATCCCATGTTTGGCTCTCTCATCCTCCACACCTGAACACTTATCATTAAGCTGATGCCTTTTAACAAAGTTGTAAATTGTAAAGAGCTTGTTTTTAAGTGGCTGTGGAGAGTCTAACACATCCACTATTTCTGGTAGATTATAGTCTGACAAAATGATAGTTGGCCTTACAAAAAATAAATAATAAAATCAAATGATTTTTTTCAACTAGCTACTTTGAACCATTCTTTAACATGAGTAGCATTTCAGAGGATGTAGCTGTGGTTTGGGGAGGAAATCCCTTTGGAGCTCAAGCAGAAAATATAGACTATCTCCTTGGGACTGTGTTGGTCTTTGATTCTTGTCAGAGAGAGGAGGCTGCAGTCTGGCACCTGCCTCCTT
Source organism: Monopterus albus (assembly GCF_001952655.1). NCBI lineage: Eukaryota > Metazoa > Chordata > Actinopteri > Synbranchiformes > Synbranchidae > Monopterus > Monopterus albus. The sequence continues at coordinate 3,248,087 of NW_018127893.1, read as the reverse complement.
TGTCCCACAAAATAACTTCAAGGGCAGCACATCATGAGGGAGCCCGGGAGGGATACATCACTGTATCACAACAGTGAGAATCACACTTATCCCATCTGAGGCAACTGAAACACCTATTATTGCAAATGTTGTGTCATAACGTTAATTTCCTAAACAATGGATATGCATAAGTACAGTATATATGATAATGTTATTGGGTTTTTTTGGCTGACGCTTGAGTGTATTTATCATTAACAGGAATGCTATTTACTGGGAGGAAACTGCTATGATCACTTAAGGTACCAGGCCCTAATGTATCCAGCTCTGGTTTGAACATGTTGAGATCCTAAACTGCCACAAGAATAACAATAATGTCATTTGTGCAGTGATCATACAGCTGGCCTGTCACAGACAATGGGCTTTACAGATACTGGTAAGTGGATTTTGTTACCTCTCGATAAAACTAGACTACCAGGCTGATTCCTGTAGCTTCATATTTAATGAATTAACATGAGAGTGGTGTGACTTTCTCCTTTAGCTCTTTACCAAAATGTCACATTATTTCTGGAATTATTCAGTATTTCTGCCCCTGAATGCAATGAAACCTTACTCAAAGAAGAAGAAGAAGAAAAGACAATGAATTGAGATACTTTTTCCATTTTTAGGAAATTTCTCAGTCTGCGTTAATTGGCCCAAACAAGGTACATTTTTTAAGCATAAGACCTGTTTCCACCATTCGTTTTTTCAATTAATGGATTTGTTCTAGAAACAAGATGTGACCACCCTGGTCAACATCTATTTCTTCTACGAAAATTCAGATAACCACATGGGAGTCCTTTTATCTGAATTTTGGCAGAGCAGAGTCGTTGTGTCATTTACTCCTCCTTCCCCATCTTTTCCTCCCTTTGTCGCCTTCAGCTCTCCGCCTATCAGGGAGTTGGCAGTGCGAGGCGCACGGCGCACAGCCTAGACTTGGAGATGTCTTGGCAGCGTTACGCGCGACGACACGACCACCGTGAAAGCCTCCTCTACACGGGCTGGACTCTTTCGAACTAAACTACACTGACTTTCAACTTCCCATTTGTAAACGGCTTCTTCAAGATAACCCCTCTTACCTTTTTCTGTCGGCGAACGAGGCTTGCTTCTCCTCTTCTTCGCAGCCGCGGCAGTGGATCTAGATGACTTGTCCGTTCATCCTCAAATCACGGTGACTACAGAGGAATGGAAACGATGTAAACAGTTAGCAGGAAGAAGAAACACGCTAAAGAGCAACAGTTTTTTAGAGATCATAGAAAGAGAGGATGATCCCGCCGGCCAACATGATTCATAACGAAAGTGGGGGCAAAGAGGACGAACGGGACAAGAATGAAACACCAAAATCCCCGAACGCGAACGCCAGCCAGCAGGAAACCAAGGTAGGACTGTCCTGTTATTATTATTTCTTATTTACCATCAGCTCGTATTGACAGATACACTATGCATCAGTCCAGCTCTTATGAATACAGCAACTTCTACATTACAATAAAATCCACTCAACAGGGATCAGCTCCCAAAAAAAAGAGCAACTCTGTTACTTTTTAACACTGGTCAGCCTTTAGAAAAAACGCTTTAACAACCTGATACTGATAAAAACGAAGGAGGATTCAATAGATATCACATGGATAGACTTTAACATTTTTAGCAATTGTACAAATAGAGAAGGAAAATCATAAACACGTTGTAAGTGGCACAAAGTATCTTTCCAAACTCATTTTTTTTTGTACAACAGACCATCCTCCATGTGAAAGAATAATATTAGTTAGTATCAGTATTTTTTACAGCTCATTATATGACCTCAATAGATGTATAACGGTTTGTCTGTAAGCATCTATAAAGTGTGTGAGTAAGATAAGCTAACAGGGATTATTTATAACCAGTGTAAGAATAAAGCAATGCGGTCTTAAAAATCACTGCACTGTCTTATTAAGAAATAAGTGATTAACTTCCTGCTTGTAGTTGATGTAGGAATGTAGGCTGTGTGATAAAGTTCCACAGCTGCCTCAGACGTTTTACCATCTATGTGGGTCGCATGTTGTCCAGACTGCTACAGTTAGCAATATGGTCCTGTAGTGGATGGTCTTTTTGGCTGGATCTAGGATGACAGAGATGAGCTCTACTGATGTATTGTGTTACTAAAGGGTCAAACGTGTGCGTTCTGACTTTGGCTTGGATGCTCACTGCAGTCCAGAGACTCCTGGCTGACTTTTCACAGAATTTTAAAGCTTCAGCCAAAAGGTTATCACAGAGAATGACTTAAATTATTCTTACAGACAGGATAAGTAGAGTGACTTCCGTAGTAGGATGAACAGCTTTAATACCACTCAATTAAGGCTATGTTTGTGTTTTTATTCCTCCTTTAAGAATACTGCGAGGCCTGAACTTCACAAACGCAAGGTGAGCCTCTAATCCCGTGCAAACTGGAGCTGATTTTAGTCCATCATAACAGCATACCTGCATGCACATGAAGATAAAAGTTGTTTCACAGTACAACTTTTACTGCGTTCTGAAATAGCTCACTTAGTCAAATCAGTGCCACACAAGGTTAAATCCATCATCACCCGTATTTCTAGATGGCACTCTTTGTTCCAAAACTGCATCAATATATTTATTTTATTTGCAGTGATTTGATATGTAAGTGTATGCGTTAATTGGCTTTTTTTTTGTTGTTTGTTTGTTTGTTTTTCATTACCTTGCCCGGTGCCCATTCACATTCCCTGCTATGATAGAACACAACTCTTATAGATTTGGTTGCTATCAACCACAGCAAGAGCTCCTTGATTCATGCACGCATTTCCTCACTCACTGATTTAGTGATATCTTATTTATTAAGACTTATTTTTGACTTATTCATATAAAAACACTTTACAGGAAAGACGTGCAGTATGATTTACCATTACAGCCTTTGTTAATATGTGCAAAACATGCAGAACTTAGAGAAAAAATAGTTAATGTATATGATTTTGTTATCTAAAACTTACGATGTTACGTTACAGCCTTTGTTAATATGTGCAAAACATGCAGAACTTAGAGAAAAAATAGTTTATGCATATGATTTTGTTATCTAAAACTTACAATGTTACATTTTGCCACAGTTTTACTTTTCAGGGCATGTAAAAGAAAGTGAAGAACTAAAAGAGGCTGCAGGAAAATATATGTGTGGTTTATGATCTTGCCTGTTTGTGTGCGCATCCAAGGGTGTAGGTGGTAGAGACAGGGTCCAAATTGATTGTGTCCAGCGTGACCTGCAGAGCTGATTGATCGTCACCAGGCCAAAGCTGCAATGATAAGCACTATTTGCTCAGGCACGATTTCTGAAATATCAGCAGCAATTAATGTTTATTTGTTCACTTTATTGTACTGTAGTTAAAATATTGAATTTCATAGGAATATCTCAGCCCAGGGTCAGTTGATGTAAACTGTGTATTAGTTTGTAGCTATAACAAACTTAGAAGAGGACTGGATCCACCTTGTTTACAGATGCAAAGGCATGCCTGCACTGTGTAGGACAGGGTATAACAGATCATTAGAGGTTCTTCTGTCAATTACCTGAAAATAATAATGTCTTTCTTCAATCAGAGACCTGCAGTCACACACCAGGCAGAAACCGGAACTATAAAAAAAAATTTAAATTTCATTTGCTTAGAGATTTCTTATTACGTGTTCAAACCCAGAAATAAACGGGGTTCTCAGGAGAGGAAGTACACGTTGTGAGGCTAAATGAGGAGTTGTCAGTGATGAGTATTATGAATAGTGTTACTGCAAAAGAGGATGCTAATGAGATTGATGTAGGATGTGGCCAGAAAAGGCAGCACAGCGTGTGAGAAAGAGTGCTGATGTGATGCATTTGCCTAACCTGGAAATCACATTATCTTCCAGGTAGGGAGCCCTGAAGGTTCTCCACTGAGCAGTGATAAGTCGATCCTTTTATTAGATACTGAGACATTTGCCTGAAGCTTTTAGAGACTTTGCAGGCTAGCAGTTTATTTAGTAATTACAGGAATTGATTTACTTCATGTCACGGTCCGTTGTTCGGATTTTTTCCCTCTCTCCTCTGTCATCCTTTCTCCTCATGAAATCTCTGTCCTCGCTTTACTTTTCTTCAACTTCTCTTCTCTCTTTTTAGCTGCAGAAACTCAAACGCTCCTTGTCCTTCAAGACCAAGAGCATTCGCAGCAAGAGCGCTGACAACTTCTTCCGAAACAGCAACGACAACAAGACGGAGCTGCTGTCTGATGTGAGCAGCAGCACGGGCCATCTCTGCAATATCGGGATGGCCCCGCCGCACACCACCAATCTCCCCATTCCTCCAGTGCCTCCGGCTATCCCCTGCGCCCCTCCTCCTACATCACGCTCCCAGTCACGCAACCCGCTACAGGTAGACTCGGCTGGACACTGCTTCATGGAGCACATCTTCAAGAAGCCCACGTTCTGCGATGTCTGCAACCACATGATCGTAGGTACGGTTACAACACCTCTCTCCTTTATCAGTGTGGTCAGAATATCAAACAAAGCACAGTGACAAGATCGTAGGAGAAAGCAAAGAAGAGCTCCCGCACATCATTTAATGAACTTTGCAATCACAGCTCTGAGAATAACCTTTTCATAATGAGACCTTCATCAGGTTATCTTTTAAGATCACGATAACAGGAAGAAGCTCTAAGTAAAAGTTTTCTGTTGGTGGAATTACAATGGGGTAATACATATGCAACAATCTTCACATATGGTGTGGAAACTGCAGGATGTATAATCTCCTAAAATGCCAACCTCTGTTTTCTCATTCTAAACGTCTTGTTATTTAGTGAGATGGGTTTGCAGGGCATTGACACACCATCTGTATCAAAGCACACAGAGATGACTTGGCATGTGACACTGAGCACCCAGCTTAACCTGCTCACATGTGAGCGAAGTATCTCTGTCCTCGTTTTTGCACAGCTTTTTCCATGTGTCTGCTGGGGTGTCAGATAGCCAGCACAGCTGTGTCAGCTTCTCTACCTGTTCTCCCCTGACTAGATGCTCCTGTTTCTCGGGCTGATCCCCTCCTTGTTAACTATCAGTAATGAGGGACCACTCTATATCTCAGGGCATCTCCAGCATGATAATGACACGGGCTGCCTGTAACATCAACTCAACAAGCCCTTCATATCATGTTTGGTAGCAGATAAAGGATGTAAGAATTGTGGGAATATACAGAAGGCAGGTTCACGTGTGGGTGTGGGCAAACGAGCACATATAGACAGTTGTTAAACCACCAACATCTTCATTTATGAAAAATCTTCAATTTTTTGTACAATTGAAGGAACATTTTCTCGAATTTCAATTTTTTTTATTTAAAAACGGTAAAGTTTGGTTGTCTGAGCAGCCTCTGGCATCTATGTGTTTCCTACTTTGGTAAACTGAATTTATAGAGGTCAGCAATAATGGGTTTGTCACTTTTGACCTCTCAGCCCGTAACTATGAAATACAGAATTAGTGTGTTGGTATGAATGCGGTTCAAAGGTGTTTCCATCCATAAAATTCTTGGAGCAACAAAAGTGTTATGATCTCTGGGATAAAATATGGTCATATTAGGATGGAGTATAGAAAAAAAATCTATTTGCTATCGACAGTTTTGGTGCTGGTATCATCAAAAATCCATCTGGCTTTAAATGCAAGGCCACGAAAGTAACAGTTAATTACCGCATAAAACACAATCAGACATGTTTATGACCACTGTTGCTTACACTGGCCTGCTTTATGTGGAGGCAGCTTTGAATGGCCCTCTGGTGGTCTGTTGGTAATCGAAGCATGATGTCAGGCCTGGCTGGCTCTGTGACCGATGCCGTGTCCTCTGGTCCACTCATGAAAAAAGATGCTGCCCTCTTCTTCTTTTGTCCTGCTTTAATGAAAACACAGTGTGGTCAGGGTGGTTGTCTATGTGTGTAGCTACTCGTATAGCTATACATTGGGAGTTTTAGACCACAGGAGGGACGACATTTTGGGAAAATGAGGACATACCCTCAAAGGGCTGTTTTAGGATCAAAAATGAGGACATACCCTCAAAGGGCTGTGTTAGGATTTGGTTTTAGGGTTAAGTGTAGAATTATGTTTAACTTAGGTGAAGTGCTGGGGTCAGGCATTTAGTCATGATGGTTGTGATTAGGAGGGGCTAGGGGCTGCATTACATGAGTGACTGTTCAGCTAGTGCTGATGGAGGAGACTCAAACTGATGATGGCCAAATAAAGTGGTCATTTATTAGAACTTGTTTAAATTGTCACAAAACTGATGTTGTGAGTACATATTTTCATTTGTTTGTCTCATACTATAATCTGTACTATGAAATGCCTGAAAATGTCTCACACACCAGTTTAAAAAAAAAGATTAGAAGACGTCAAACTGGATGGGTGCCAGTGGCGAATATGTCATCTGAAGAAAGTCAGCTCAGAAGAAATTGAAGGGATGTGAGATTGTGACGTTTATAATGACATTTTCAAGTTTTAGACTTGACTCACTGTAGCTATTTTTAGCCACGTGGGGTAGATGTCTGCCTGTTTGACTTTGGTCCAGACTGAAATATATCAAAAACTATTGGCACAAACGTTTGTACAGGCATTCACGTTCCCAGATACTGAATCCTACAGGCACCAGCACCACCACAAGCTTGATACTTACTCTTTCATTTGATTGAGTTTTTGTGAAATCTGAAGCTTGCTTTACTGCCTGCATCGGGACAAAATTAAAATTAGTTCAAAACATTGATTTATGACAAAATACAAGCAAAGGTAAGACTCTTAAGTCTTGTTCAAACTGTCTTTTTAATGTGTGCAGAAAGTTGGGCCCCTTTATGCGTATTTGTGGCAGAGCTCTTCAGATCAGCAGATTGCAGGCTGATGCAATGAATTTAATTTCTAAGAACAGTTAATGTGACATTTGTACCCTCTGTAGTTGAGCTGACCAAAGATGAATACATAAAAACAGCTATACTCCACCTGTATTATGGCATTAAGCATTCAAAGCCTTAGTAGCTTAATTTTACAGCTGGGGAAAACGTGGTGAAAAATCTAACGGCTGTGGGAGAAACTAAGTCTACAAATAAACTAAAGAGAGTTTTTCAGGTCAGGGTTTTGGAAGAAGAGGAGGTGGAGGAGTCACACTGAAGGTTATCTGCACAGAAAATCAAGAGGGGAGACGTCAGCCGGGTGGCTTAATGGATCGGTGTATTGCTATTGTAAGGGGTGGGAACCGAAGAGAGAAAAATGGGAGAAAAAATGAAGAATATATGGACAATCTGGCAGGAGCCCTGTTATTTACTGTAGTGTAAGTGAATAATAGACTTTAAAGGCAGAGTAGCCAAGAAAGACCAAATACCAGAGAGAGCAGGAGTGTCAGTCACTCTCCCACAGCTGTAATGGCCTTAGGCCTTGGACTCTTCTCTCAGCCTGGAGGAAAAAGCACCTAAACCCACACACAGACACCCACACATTATTACCCAGCCATTACCAAAGGAGGATGACAGTGTGAGCTTCTTGTTTCAACCTTCTCAAACATAGTGATTTGTTTCCATCTTAGCTGTTATGAGTTAACATGGAGGTGTCTCACTATTCTCCCGTGTTCAAATGAGTCAGCTCAAACATGCCAATCAACAACAGCTTGACAAGAGCTTCGTTTGCTTCCTGCCTTTGTGCATCAACAGAGATGGGCAAGAACTTGAGTCAGGGCCTCTTAAAGACGTCACGATAAATGTTTTTGCTGACCTGAAGGAGAATAAAATTTGAAGCACTTCATCATCAGCTGATCTAACTTAGAGTGCAGGTTGTTGCATTGTTGCTACTGCTGCTGTCGTTGTGGTAAGCTGTGGCTGACTGAGAAGGATTCAGGGCAGGATCACATTTCATTTGGTTTCCATCTCAGTGTAACTAACTCCTCCAGCTTTGTGTCACTGCGGCTCAACTGAGCAGTTCAGGAGCCTTAAATGGGGAATGCAGATCCAGTTTTCCATCCATTACTGAATCTCGAGTTCCTGCTACTGCTGCCCAGCTCCAGATAGCTGTAACACCCGTTCACATTACGGGATGTGAAGAGGAAGCAGAGATTTCTTTTTTTTCATCCGTAATCAACACGAGGAGATTTGTAGCTTTAGAACACAGTATCTTGTGTTTTCTGTCTTGGGGATTAGTTGTTCTGAGCATTACCTCTGCTCACTGACCCTATTCACCCTGCTCATCACACTGAATATGCGGCATTTTGAGGATAATCTGAACTGAAAGGCCGGTATTATTTGCTTGTCACTAAGTCCATTTACAATACACAAAAAACTTTGGTTGCACAGCTTAATAATCTTTCATTCGTGACTCTTGGACTGAGCAGACAATCTTATATCCTTCTTTTTGATGCTCACAGTAGTAGATCAATAATTTCTTATCTATATTTTTAGTTTTACCCGGTTCTTTAATCTGAAGGCCCCAAGAAGTAACACTCAGGATAGTGAAATCAGCTTTAAGTAGATGTATTTTCTTCTGGTTAGATGCAGAGTTATTACAGCGCGCTGGGCTCTAAGAGATGACAAGTCTCCAAGAGCATAGATCATCACAAAACGTTTACATTTATCTTACATGGGTGAAAAGTTCAAGCTGCTATACTTCCACGTCTGTAAAATAGCATACATTAACACTGTCTTATCTTGAGTTGTCAGGACACTTATCTATGCAATCTGCTCTTGCACCATCATCCAAGAAAATAAGAAACACTACAAGTTGAACTACAGCTGAAAATTATAACTATTATGCATATATAAGAGCCAGGGTAATACTGATACATAATGCTGCTAATAAAACACAAACAGTTTTACTAAACTTTATCATTATAAATGCAAAATAATACTAACAGTAAATAAAACAACTGCAACTCCTGAAATCCAATTCTAACTATACGTCTATAATTTCACATGCACATGAGGAGAAAGTGGGCCAGAGCAGGGCACGTGGTCACTGAAGAATCAATAAAGAACCAGACTAGAACTAATAACAGCCCTGGAACTTGATAACACTGCCCCTCTTATTAATGTGGAATAGCTGTCCAACAGTTACATTTAGTAGTTGTTTCCACTCTTTGTATTAACACACATACTAGTTTAGAGATACAGTAGTACATCTCCTCAGGAACTCTCCTTTCATACTCTGTAAAAATTATGCCTACATTTACAGCCTGACACTTTCCACACCTAAAACCAAAAGAAAGATTTGTATGTATTTGGCCTTGTTAGCTTCCATAGTTCAGTATTTATATATTTAAACTTTGTTTATTCAGGTAGTCTCATTACAATCTTCTCTCTTCAAGAGAGACCTGAGAACAAAAACAGTCATAGTCATGAAAGTTGTTCTTACAACACAACTAACAAAACAAACAGATATCCAGTAGAACAGGGTAAAGAATCAGTAAAAACAATAACATGGATCATATAAAACATCACGTAGTAATGCTTTAAAGTTACCAAAAGACATTAAAGAATTTAAATTAAGGGAAGATTGCAACTCTTTCTTTATAAAGGGTACATAGTACTTAAGATTAATTAATACATATGGGACATCTGAAGTTAAGTAGTTGTTGGATCAAATATTGTGGTTGCAAGATTTAAACGAGTTGCATCAATAACGCTTTATGAATAAATATCTAATTAATTCTTCTTGACTGCAGAGAAGTCTATCTGACTTTGCTGTACAGAGAGCAGTGATGAGTAAGGAATTTACCATTTGTAATAAAGCATAATGCACAGTAGCTGCCTATTAGCGTAACTGCTAAGCCAGAGTTTAGCTCAGTCAGCCAAACCGATTATTATTTGAAAGCAAAATATATGCAGAGTCGGTATTTGGTGTGTAAGCTCTGGTTATGTCATTCCCTCTGAGCAGCGCAGCAGAGACTGGGGGGTGATGATAACTTCCTCCCTTGGGGGAAGTTAGACCATGTCTCTACAGATGCTTTGCAAGAATACAGTCAGTAATGCTTTAAGGTCTACACCAAAATATCATCTTTTAAATCTTTAAAAGTTAAAGAATCTGAACTTTTGACAGATAGGTGAGGTTGACTTGTTTGTGTTGTGTCTGTTAATATAGGAACTATCCTTTGATTGTCAAGTACAAACTGACTTAATTAAATTCATAATATAACTGGTGAAAATCAGATATTTCCTGAGTCACATTTTAATAAGTGAGGATGTGCTGAATTCAGGCAGCAGTTTGAGATGGTTTCACACGGGGGAGACAGCACTGGCTCAGTTCCAGTCAGTTTGGATAAGGTGGTTTTGCAGAAGTGCACATCATGTCGCATTTGCTTAATTTTGTCCCTGTTAAATGTTCCACGTGTCATTTCACAGGTTTCTCCCAGTGCATGCTGGGAAACGCTCCAGAAACTCTGGCTAGGAGTAAGTGTGTAAAGACAATGAATAAATGAATGAGCTGGTGTTCTGACCAGTACTTTCCATTTCCTTTGCCTTTTTTAGTGGGTGATCTGCAGTTCACTTGGGGACACCTTTCAAGTCCATTTCCTGATGTGACAGATATGAACTGGTTGCCTCTTTTCTGTGTGTGTGTGTGCATGTATAGGTACAACAGCCAAACATGTGGTGTTCCTGGCGGGAAACACAGCGAAGCATGGCCTGCGCTGCAAAGCCTGCAAGATGAGCCTCCACCATAAATGTGAGAATGGTGTGGGACAGCAGCGCTGCATGGGTAAACTGGTAAGACACACACACAGAAAAGATACATTCAGACATGCCATAGATGCACAGGCTTCACTTTACTGTTAATAGCGTAGGAGACTCTGAGCTTCAGCAGTATAATTACTGATGTCGTTATGAAGAACCAAAACAGGCTCATCAGGTTTGGCTCGCTGACCATTTCCCACCAGAATGTGCTTATTCAGAAATCACACTCTATGTGTGAGTGTGCTGGTACATCTGTGACCACTATCCATCCTTGTCATCATTCTTATCATCGTTATATCATCACTCTGTCTGGTTGTTAGATAACAGTGATGCAGCACACCTTTTAAAATACTACAGACCCCCTGCTCACCTCTGTCAGGTTAATCAGCATAAACCATTAGATCAAGATCAATACGTTCACCCTGAGGCAGCTTTGCAGTATAACCACTACTGAAGTTGTCATAGCTGTTCTGCATTTCTGTCTGGTGTATCCTTTAATATGTAAGTGAAGCCTTGGTCATTTATAGAGTGACAGGGTGCAAAAATATTTTAATTAATTAGCACTTTATGATTACATTTCAGCTTTTATATCACCAGCAGGTGTATGACAAAAATGTGGAAGTTTGCTATATTGATTGGTGATAGTTAAACTGGATAAATTTTTTTTTTTTTTTTTTTTTTGCTGCTTTCATTTAACTTTAGATCAGCGGTTCCCAAACTGGGAGGTGGGCCCCCAGGGAGTTAAGGCAGGGTTATATTGTTCCATATACAGTAAGCCACTTCTCTTCAAATCAGCTCTAACAAGAAGTCATAATATAGACACAGTGTTAATCTAGAGCTGAATGGCACATTTCAATTGTGCTTACGTGTCGTCATAAAAAACAAAACTGTCTTTATTGAGTAGGGGGATTTACTGAGTGGTTGGTACAGTTGATATGTCAACGTTTCACTGTTATTACTTTATAAATCAGAGGTAATGAATAAATCTAAAACTTGCAGTTTGTTATTGTTATTGTATATTGTGTCCCTCCCAGCAACACACTTCCTGGGAGCCTGTCCTTATTATTGTGTGATCATAGCTGAGATTGTGACTTACAATGTGGTTGATCATCATCTGTGAGCCTGCGATATAACCATTTAGTTGTGGAGTCGGGTCTGGTGGGCCCGGCTGGGTGTTTTTACTGGGGAGGGATCTGTCACAGTAGTGAAACCTAGAAGAGTTCATCAAGTTTGCTTCTGTTGCAGTCCAGAAACCTGGCAGTCAGGACTGAACCGAGACTCCTACGTCATTCACACACACATCCCACACTGAAGAGAAAGAGACTGTCGCACTGTTTAGGTCATATTATGTGTGATGTTTCTACCTTGCTCTTCCACAGAACTTTACCATACCTCCCATGAGAGAATTTCGCTGGAATCAGCCAAGGAAATCTGGAATAACTTGGTAGCTGTTTATCTTAGCCACCAAGAAGCAAATAGAATTAATATCAAGTACAGACAGTCCTTCTCCTTTCTAGTTGTGACATCTTCCACTGGATGCCTAAGGGATGAAGCTGGAACATATGACCAGTTCTCAGGAGTGGAAAATGAGGTTGAGAGGTCAAGCATAAAAAAGGGAGTATTCCCAGTGGAGTACAACTCTAAATTCAACTTACTCTAAACTTGGATAATTTTGCAGCCATGCTTATTTCTCTTGGCTAGAGAACCTTTTTGCAAAGAAATTACCAATGCTCTGACTCTTCAGTAAGTTTTTTGAACATAAATTTGTCTATTTAACAAATGTAGTCATGTAGGACTTTGTGTTTCAGCCATTTGGTTGCACGACATTAGTTGGTAACACTTTATCTGACAGGTCTGTAAAATGCTTTTTATTTTCAAATCATAAAATGAAATTTTCTTACTTATCTAGAGTCAAACAGACATTTATTATTTTTTATCTTGTGTATACTGTTTGCAGGCTCATTGCACAAGCCACTTAGTTAAAAAAGGCTAAACGCTGACTAGAAAACAGTTGGTCTCTCCTGAAAATGAATTGTTAAGATACAATCTTGACAACTCCAGTTTCTAGGGGACTTGCCAATTTGGATCTAACATGACTAATAATCCATGTGTGTCAGTTAATGTGTGAGTCACTTCTTGAAACTCAGCCATCACCCTGAGTCAGTAGCCAGTGAGATTTGAGCCCTGCCTCGGTACATGAGCTGCATACTGCACAAGATCTGCTGCAAAGTGTAACTGAATTGGAATGTTACCTCAGGTTTTGATGAGCAATGCTTATTCCTCATGCAGAAACGATTACAGATCTCATGCATGACACACACACACACACAAACTACAACCTCTTCACTTCACTAGGCCCAAGTTTGAAACTTCATCCAGATCTTTGACTCCACTTTTTGTGTTTCTTTCATGTCCTGTGTGCACAAGGCTTAGATTACTTACCTATGCCAAGGAGGTTTTTGGTTACGCGTGTGTGTGTCAGTTAGCAGGATTACAGACAAATGGCTGGCTCATCAGCATGCTTGGTATGAACATTGGTGGGGGATCAACCGTAGAAGAGATTAGATTTTGGCTGAAAAAGGTCAAAGGTCAAGGTCACAATAAAATAATGAAAACATCACAAAAATCTCCTATCACTAACATGGGGCAACATTTAAAAATTTTATATCTCTGTCAAAAGTTATTGAAATCATTTGAGATTTGAAAAACTTATTTAGGGTGGCAATGTCTATCACCAGACCAGCGGAGGTACATGAACTCTCTGAGCGCTCTTGTTTTTCAGTGTTTCAAACAGCAGTGTCTCTCAAATTAGGGAATGGAGAAATACAGCTTTACACTTTTACAAAGGTTTTTGTGAAAACCTGTAGAGAAATCACACTCCATAAAGAGGTCAAAACTTCAATTAGTTATTTGTGCAACTGACATCCTACCTTAGAGTCCAAGTTGTTGTACTTTCTTTAGTTTTACAGCTCACTTTTTCTTGGCTTGTAACCCTATTTTAAGTTTACAAGATCAGGAAATGTTTATGAATAAATCATGTAAGTGTTGTCCTATTCATGACTTTCAATAGACACAGTTATATTTGTAAAGTATTTCTACGTACTGTACTTGTCACCCTGTCGGTGTAGTAAAGTCACTGATGGCGTCAGTGAATGAACTAGATGTGCTCCCAACACGTGTGATCTTTTAACCTTTTCCTTAATGAGTTTGCCCCTGAAAGACAGACATCTCAGTTGTTGAGATGGGCTTCAAGAGCTCAAGGGTTGCTTATTTTAGTTGTTTCATCATGAGAAGTGTCAAATGAAGAATTAATCAGTTCTGATTAGCGATGCATATTTCACCACCTGCCACTTGAGTACAAGAAATATAAACGAACAGAAAAAGGCAGGGCTATGAGCCAGATGTAGGCCTCCAGTACTGATCCCCACTTCAAGTAAAGAACTGAAGTTGTAATCAAGGAACATCAATCTCATGAAAACACACACACACACACACACACACACACACACACACACACAGTACACTGGCCGAACAGTGTGTGAATGTTTATTTAGGATGTCTTCCAGAAATCGTAAACAGAAAGGGGGGAAAAAAACCTGTAAAAACATTACGCAGTGTGCTGCAGATGACATAATGTCTGCAGGGACTGAGAAGAATTTCAATCATTTGTCTTTCATCTTTACTTTACTTACTCATGGGGGGATATTGATTACATGTCATTAACTGTGTGTCTCCTCTCTCCCTGCACCTTTCTGCAGATTGCCTTGGCTCTGCAGCTGAACGTTTCTGATTAGCAGTCACTGGCCACATCACCTTGTCCAGTGTTTGAATGTTTGGTGTTTTAGCAATGATAATATATTTAAAAGGAGTAAATTGCTCTGTTTCATTTCTATTTTTAACATTCAGAACTGCACGTGCCTCATGTTAATTTGTTTTGTCAATTTCAGCACAAATTGATTTTTCATTCATACTGATGGTTCGGCATATTAGACCGTCTCATTTCCATTGTGTACATAGTTTATTTTTTTCCAATTTATCTGACACTGTGTGACTTATACTTGAGCTTGTTGTGATTCTTTGAGAGAGTAACGTCTGATATACAGTATGACAGAACCTTTTTCTACAAAGTCAGTTGTGTTCAGAAACATCTGACCGAGCAGTGTTACGTGCATATTTCAGTATTGAGGTGTGCACCGCCGGCAGTGCTGCTGATCGATTTGTCTCTAACATCCATTGTTTTTCTCTCTCTGTCTTTATCTTGTCAGCCCAAAGGCTTTCGGAGGTACTACAGCTCCCCATTACTGATCCAGGAACAGTATGGCTGTATCAAAGAAGTCATGCCAATCGGTAAGCGGCTTTAATCTCCATAATTATTTCAGCTCTGTGCCGGATGGGATGCTCTAAAGCAAACACTTTAACCACTTTTCCACTTGAGCTGTTTCAAAAGATTTACCTGCATGGTTCTATATTATTGTAAACCTCTACGTG
>NW_018127893.1:3228515-3232844 GCF_001952655.1 Monopterus albus | reverse complement strand
CTGTGTATGAGGCCTTGAGGTTTGGGACATCTCTGGCACAAAAGGCCAAGAGGGCCAGTGGCTCCGAGTCTCCGCACAGAACCTCTGTAAGAAAAGCATCATTTTTCACATCAGGCAGTGCTTGGCTTTTTAACCTTACTCTACCTGTCAGATTTCAACACAAATCAATTTTTATTCATAAAAAATTTGCTCTATTCCATCTCAGTTCTCCTCATTAAGCTACAATGCACTGTACATACAGACAGATTATCCCACTTCAGTTAAAGAGTTATGCTTGTTGTATTATATCCCACAGCAATAGACATACTGTAACCGATGGCCTAAATAGATACTGCCACTGCAGGGCTATAAACACTACCAATAAAGGCAGCGCGGTCCAGGCAGTCAATAAGGGAGATGTCAGTGAAAAACGCTCATGTTGCAGCTCTAAAGAAGGACTGGACTGACTGTAGAGCTGCAGTCCTTTCCAGCCTCTTTTACATCTGTGTGTAATGCACAAGTAAATTTGTTTTTCATAGCTTATCACTTCTAATGTAATCTAAACTGGATGTGCAGTCTGGATACTGCCTCTGAATAATAACATCTGCTGTTGGGTTTGATCCATCCTGTCCTGTGCAGCTGCTGATGAATAGGTGTGTGTGTGTCAGTGGAGACTCAGACAATGTGATCTCAACAGTCCTATCTATCTCTGCTATTTATCCATCTCTGTATATCTTTATCTATTGCTTTCTGCATCATATGTTCCTGTCTTTGTGTCTCTCTCTCCATTTAAATCATTGTATTTACAACTCTTCTTTCTCCATCTCTGTCTAATCTGTCTTGTCCAATGTATCTACTCCCTGCAGACGAGTGACTTGGATAAGGTTCCAGAGGAAGTGGTGGCTCACAGCAGCAGGCAGGAGCTGTTGAGGAAACACAGCGATGATGGTGAGTATCTGGCGCCATACATTGTGTACATCCCAATTGTGGCAACACAGGAAGGAAACAGTGCTAATGCTCTTCTTACAAGAGAATCTTTAAATATGGTCATTTATGAACCCCAGAGAAAAGTCGCTGTGCACCTTTCATTTAATGTCATCAAACCAGTGCTTCCAGGTTAAGACAAGATATCCCCTAATCAAACCAACTGATTCCCGTGACCTTTGCCGATACTTTTGAGAGGCTGCTTTGATTTAACAACCTCGTGATCGTTCCACTACAGTGCCAACTTTAACTCATTTAACTTTTTTTGCCCCAGTCCTGACAATGTTTTAAGATATCAGCAACATGAAATCTGACTGACAGGTTTAGGGGCTGGAAGAATGGCATTAAACTGTATTATCCAATAAAATATTACTGATCTCTCTTTTTTTTTTTCAGTTTTCACAGTCATTGAAAACGGGACAGAGCTTCACCACCAGCCAGAGAGAAAACCGGACAATTTGCTGGTAAGAACAAAGTCCATCAGCTTCATTTCACAATGGCAATATTCAAGCATGTTGTATTTTAAGAAAACTTAAATTTTTATCATAAATTGATTTGACTAATAGGCCTTTAAGGCCTCAACAAAAGCCAAATATCAGTGAATTTTAACTGTCAAAAACACAGCATTGTAATTCAGTGAAAGTGTGTTATTCAAAACAGCAGCCTTGAGATCCTTCACAAAGACAAGCTGCTGCCACTAGTGTTGTCAGGGAACCAACAGGCTTTTTACTTACCCAAAAATCTGGATCCTAAAGAGACCAACAAACAATAAAAAAATCTGGAAAAAAAAAAATACAAGCAACATCAGTATCAAACAAACTGGAACCGAAAGAGACCAACAAACAATAAAGAAACTCAGAGTTCAACAAACCAAACTGCACAGTACCTCAAACAAAACAAACAAACAAACAAAAAAACAACTGGCCCAAATGGGGACATACATATATACTGGCTGGCCAAACCAGTAACACACACAGGGAATGGATAAAGACACTAACTAAATAATCTACCAGTAAACACTAAACAGAAAGTCGGCTAACTGCTGGCCAGTCCATACTGCGGTCATCTGACATGCTGCACTTGGCTTCTCGCCCCCGTCGCCACTGTTGAATTTACCAGGACAGGGATGGAAAACCTCCCATCCTGCTGTAACAAATCTTATCTGAGCTGACACGACCACTGGCCTGCTCTGATAGGGAGAAGCCTTGACCTTAATGTTTGGATCTGCAATTCTGGGATCTGTGCTGTTGTATTTTTTCAGTAGAGTAGAGATGCAGTGTCAACAGGGCAAAATCTATGCCAGAGAAAGAAAAGGTTAAAGCTCTGAATATCTCATCACCCACTGCAGAGCGACAATGAATTTTTCATGGGCAGATTTCAAGACCGCCCTTTCCTTTCTGTCTTTTCAGCTGCCATGGTGGACTCTGTGGGAGAGGTTTTTTTGGTATTAATGCTTTTGGCACACTTTATATACAGCCGTATGTCCTGTTTACCTTTGTAGTTTAATATGTTTATGTCCATTGTCAACAGTGGAAAAAGAAACAGATGCTTAGACAAATTCAAAAATAGAAAAAAGGGCTTGAAGAGACTAGAAACGCATTATCAGGCTGGATTGAACACAGCTGGCTGCCGACTGTTGTCTGTCAGCAGACGGGTCCATTAGCTCAGGCTGGTGAACAGACAGATGGAGGTTCTGTCAGGTAATGAGCAGAGAAAAATGCTTAAACTGCTTCTTCACCAGTTTGAGATGAGAGGCTCACACTCATAAATGGGAACACACACTGTCATACACAGGGCGGCCATCTGTTCACACCCTTCAGGTTTACTGTTAAACATCCCAAGATCAATTGACAGAAAAATAGACCGGCTTATTCTGTGATATCCTTTAAAGCTACAGTATGTAACTTTTTCAAACACTTCTGTTGTAGCAATCTGCTCCAAACCTGGTCTTAACGTTGAGAGGTGCTGTCGAAGCCTCCTGTGACCCAGGCCCATTGCACAGCACTGGTAGCAGTGCAGAGATATTGGCTCCTAAAAGGATTCTAGTGGGACTGACCTCTCTCACTAATCACAAATTTTCAATTACTTCTGCTTGGTCAGTAGGTTTTGATGCATTCTCATTTTTTTTTACTGTGATTTCATAACAAGTATCTGAGCTGGGCAGAGCGTAACAAATCATAATGGAGCAGGGAGAAGAAGGAGTGCTGGTGGAGCCACTGACTGTATATAAAGCTGCACAAACCCACTGTGGCATCACCCATTAATTTTCTGAAGAGTGGTTTTGAAGCTCAAGTCTGGCTGTTGCCATATTGGTAGTGCTTCACTCTGTCTGCTACAGCTATTCCAAAAATGGGCAAAGATGCAGAGTGAGTGGAGCTAGTTGGACACCTAGTAGCCAACCAAAATTGTAATTCCCACATTTTAATTCCCCCAAAGCGCTCCCCAAACCAGTAACTGCCCTGTTAAATTAATCCACACCATTCTTCCATTTTCACTTTCCCTTCCCCTTGGCATTATCTATCATGAAAGCAGGCTGCTCTGTTGGCTTGTCCGACCGCTCATCCACAGTTCCAGGCTTTCGCAGCATCAATAGTGTCGCAAGGCGAGTGAGCACTTCTTTGTTACCTGTAATGGATTGCCACTGCTTGATACTGTTTTCACCCAGAGGCCACAAAGGCATTTTGCCTTGTGTCCTCAGTTAACTCAACTCATTCATCAGCCACATTGCCAGTCCACAGAGGTGATGCTCAGGGAACCACATAAGACCAAAACACTTCTTCTCATTACAGCAGCACAAAGAAGGAAAATTCTCCAACAGTCTTGCAAAAAAATATATATCCATTAGTATGTCTTAAAAAGTCATTCTCAAAGCTCTTGGCTCCATTTCCCTCTAGACACCACACAGGAATAGGACAAGCTCTCATTTGGAGGGATTTCAAGGACGCAGCAGACAAGATTCAGACTCAAGGTACTGGTGATGAAACAGGAAAATGCACCCACCAGTTTTCTGAGCAGGTGTGAAGAGCATTAGAAACGTGACATATCAACCCTGCTAATTGTGCTAACACCTTTCTGAGAACTTCCTCTCCACCCACAGTCCTGTCCTGTTTTAACTTTGTGAGCATTCATAAAAATCTGGTCCTACTTCTCCCACTCATGTTGATGGTGGATTAAAGGGAACAGATTGCAGAACAACTTAAGCTACTCCACATTCTATCAGTGCACTGTAAACAAGGGCTTTTCCTGCTTACGTGAATGCCAACACTATTTTAGGAAAGAACAAGAAAAGGGACAATGGAGAATATGTTTGTGTGTGAGAGGCTTGTTTTATAACTTTTCAGCCACTTTTTCTCCGAAATGTCCTGC
>NW_018127893.1:3217660-3228486 GCF_001952655.1 Monopterus albus | reverse complement strand
GTGCGTTTAGTTGGAGCAGTGTCAGCTACAGAAAGACGTCCTCAAGCTCAGCACCTATGTGGCCTTGTTCAACTTCACTCCCCAAGAGGGTCACGACCTGGAGATGAGGTTAGCTGACACACATGTACATACCCACATGTCACTCTGTTTAAGAAATCCCTGTTATTGTACGTTGCTCATTTCACCTTTGATATCAAATAGTTTCCCGTTCTTGCTCCTAAATATTGCAATTTCTCTTTTTAATGATGATTATTAATTAGAATAACACAAAATTATGTTATTTGCACAGGCCTGCCATAAACAAACAGCAGCAATGACAGAGCCTCTTTGTGTCACTTGACTTGTCTACTGCCTTCTGTAAATTAATAGACTTCATCATGTTCCCTTTGCAGTCACTCCAAATATAACATGTATTGTATATTTTTAAAAAAAAAAAACAATCCAGTGCAATTAGTTACTGTAATTTATGCCTATATGCTAGTCAAATAAAACACCGGGACTTGCATCGTGCACACACGCAGTGTATATTTTTATATAATTACTATAATTTCATGTTTACAAGCTGCCTGCACCATGTCAGTCTTCATCTTCTTTTTTTTATGCCAGGAAATCAAGTTAATTGTAAGTTGTGCGTTAATTTGTGTGTGTGTTCTTATGTAATCAGTGTATTCAGAGCAGGGCAGGTTGAAATCACATAACAGCTCCCCAGAAGTGAAGCCACCACAAGTCGCCCCGCTCTGTGATGGCTGGTTGTGGTATAGGTCATAAACCCCACCCCCTCTATGTTGGCAGATGGGACAAACAAAAAAACTAAGTACAATGCAAATTACTTTTTCCCCAAGGAGATTTTTGTCACTTTAGTTGGATATTATCATCATGTCTGATTTGTATGCAAGCGCAACTCTACATGTCGATCTTGTCTTAGTATCTCCATTACAATTTGAATCTTAGGCTACAGATTTTATCTCCTGCTTTAACCGTCATTAATAGGACATCATCTGTGACATACTCTGAAATAGACCTCGTTCATTATGAACAGTCTTCCAGCCTAAGTACTCATTTGTTCTTGGTTTTTCAGAAAATTTAAAGATATGAGAGACCACTTGTTCTATCCAGCTCTCTCTCTCTCACTCACACACTCTTATTGATCCTTTCAGGAAAAACTTCACTTGGCTTCATTTTGAAACACTTCTCTAGGGCCCCCTGTCCACTGTTACCTCTACAGCACAAAGTTCACTGTGCTTTGTTCCCCATTTCTTCTCTTATGAACCCTTCATCATTGTTTTTCTTTTCACTGGTCTCACTCCAGGTAGTAAGAAATATACAAAACACTAACACGCAAAGGACAAAAAGAGGAAAATGTAATGCTTTTAATTTTTTAAGTGAGAAAACCAGGTTTTTGCTGCTACATGCTCTGATTACATGATTACTTTCAACTATGTGGTGACTGTAATGATGATGAGAGGTGCTTTGTTAAAATAGTCACACAATCTACTACCTTTTTTGGCCAAAGATTTCCCCAGCAATTTGTCTTTTCATGGCTCACATTCATAGTTACCTAGACCCCACAGTGTTTGAAGGAGATACTTAGAATATTTTACAATTTTAGATGTCATGTTATTTCTAAACAATGATTAGCATGTTTGAGCTACGGGGATTATTACCAAAAGGACAGTTAGTGTTGTAAATTAACAACAAGGAAACAGGGAAACTACTTAAACCAACATTTGGCTCAACTGTGCTGGTATGTTTGAATTTTATTGGTCCAATTTAGCTGACAGCTTTGAACAGATGCTATTAATTATGGTACATGTTGGGGTAAAATGATTCATGCATTTCTGGGATAAATAATTACTTAAAGCAAACAGGATTAAGGTGTATTACATGCCATTTACACTGAGAAATGTCTCTGTTCAGTGGACCCAGACTCTCGGGGGCCCTGATGTATAGCATCATGTGCTGCTGTTTGATTTATTGCATATTTAGTTATATGTGCCACTAAAGCACAATGCTACAGTGGACCATTATTACCTGTCTTATAGTACGGCTGTGTGTTAAAATTTATACAATGCATATTCCTTAATGCATTTAGCCAAATGAGTCTCACCTTTGAGTAATTGTTCCTCCTCTACATTGCAGAGCAGGAGACAGGATCTTATTGGCTGACGACTCCAGTGAAGACTGGTGGAAGGTGGGTACAAAACCAGTGCCTTCCAGTGACATCAGAAGAGACAACCTTCTGCCTCCAGACCACAGGGAACCTCATCATGTAGTTGAATGTTTTCTTCAGCCTGCAGATAAACAGACATCTGGTCTTTTTGGTCTTTGGACAGTGAACACTAACAGTAAAGAGGCAAACATTAGTGTATGATGCTACACCAGCATACAATACAAAAAAGAAACATAGGCTATTCTTTTATGTTAGGTACTGTATAATGATCTCAAATAAAACTTTGTGCAGGTGTTATTTATGGTAACCAGTCCTCTTGTGCTATATGTCAGCTCTTTTTATATTTAATGAATACATTTTTTTCCAGGGGGTGATTGACGACAGGATCGGTTTCTTTCCAGCAGCCTTTGCTCATCAGGTGCGAGCTGGGGACCAAGTATTCAGGTGTAACAGGACGTTCATCGGCTGTAAGGAACAAGGCCAGATCACCCTGAAAGAGGGCCAGGTACCAATGTTTATGATGAAGATTAGGAGAGAATGATGATCATTTTCAAAGTGAATAACAGTACAGCTTCTGTTGCTGACTTTGCTTTCACTACAGGATGTTTAGAGGATTGTTTCAGAATGCGTTTGATATTTTGGGCCCATGAAGTCTATTTGGAGTGATGCTGTCTGCCACAGCATCTTTTGTCACATTTTCAAATTCTACACACGGGCTTTTCATCAAAGAGGCAGCTTTTTTTCTGGTTCTGATAAAGAGGCAGGTCAGAGATAGCAATGCAATTGTTGGCAAGGTCAATTACCTGCCCTTGGAGCCACAAACATGAAACATATGAAAGATTCATTTAGGCCAAACATCAGCAGGATTGGTCTGGTGAACATCGAGCAGCAGTGACCTTCATCCTAGACATTAAAATTTCAACATTACACTTGCATCTAATTCATGATCACAACCCTGGCTATTAGATCACATTAAATTCACATTACTCAGCAGCACTTTAGAACTCTTATTACACTCTTGCAACTCCCTCGTCACCGCTTCCCTCACACACTTACTGAATCCACTCAAAACCTTGGTTGAAGATGGCCGACACAGGATCCCTCTCTAGGGTTACCACTAAATTAGCATTTTGGCAAAACAGCTCAACTAACATCAAGCTCCCTTTTTCCCACAACACTTTGCAGGGCATGTTTGGACTCAGACGAGTCTTAAAGTAAACAACCCCCAGTGGAGATGAAACCATTGAACACAAGATGAGTTTGTGGCCGTTGCCTCTTTATTTTTTTCCTTTAGTCACACAGACTCAGGGGATCATGTTCTAGAGCACTTTGAGTGAGCAAGCATGGACACACAGGCTGTTTTGGTCCGTTATGGGGCTCTCAGAGTGAAATTAAGAGCTGTGATGAGAGAAAAGTCTGATCCCCTATTTTGTTTATCAAAAAATAAAATATTTATTCCTCAAAACATCCCATTCCATCTCTTTAAATCTCACTTATCAATGTCAGATCTCACTACTCATCTCAAATACATCATCATCATCACTTTTAAGTGTAATGACAATACTGTGCATGGAGCGATAACTTATACTTGAGTTAGGCAACAGAGTATATTAACTCAGTATCTAGATTTTGTGATGTGAGATTATACAAATGAAACTTTGTATATACAAAATAGTGACTAGTAAGTAAATAAAAAATACAAAAGCCATTGGAGACTAATGCACATAAACACAGAGATCGGAGCATAATATAATCAAAGTTTTTACCCATGCAGAAAGAAACCCCAGAACCTTTATGCGGTGAGGGGGCAATGCTGACCACTGAATCACAGTGCAGCCCTACGTTCTTACCAACACACCTGGGACTCACTTGTAACTCACAATAGTTATTGGTGTTAACATTTCTCTTTGACTTTCAGATTTGTGTGAGCAGTGAGGGCGAATGCGGGGGCTTCATCAGAGTGGCGAGCGGTAAGAAGAGAGGCTTCGTGCCCTGTGACGTTCTAGAAATCATCTGAGAGAAACACTCAGTAGAATCAGCCACCTGGAGGTCAGAGGAGGACATTGAACCTACAAAATGCTGCGAAAAGGGAGATGACAAACTGGAGTTTGAACTTTAGTGGTGTTGGGTTTTTCACTGAGGACTCCACTTTGTTGCAAGTCAGACCTTCCTCACCCCCTCTCAGCACAGAGAGAGACAAACGGCCTGTTTGCAAGGAGACAATAGATCGCTGTATCACTGGATTTGACATAATTTATAGAGCCAGTGTCCCCCCCCACTTCGTTTTAATCTGCTGCAAATGTTTATTTTCTGAAACTGGAGCTGGCTTTTAAGGCCAGAGAAAAGGAAATCCCTACTGCAATGATTATTTTTCTTTACATACATTGGCATTGATCCTAAAATAGTTCTCATGCTTTTACATTGTTCCAAGCAAAACCTTTGCTTTTCATACTGTACACAGCAGTTGATACTAGGTTATTGAATGGATGAAAAAAAAAAATCCCTGACAAATCTTTATGCAAAAAGAGTTTGCTATAAAATAGCCTGTTTTACTTAAATCCCCTAAGCATCTGTTTGAAGACCTTTCTGTAAATCCTCTAGCATATAATCACAGCCCTGTGACAGAACTAAAGTGTCCCATATGCTTCTCTTGTAAGTGATGAGAAGCAGCAAACCAGATCAGGTGCAACAAAGAAATGTGGGGGAGTATTTCAGAGGAGTTTGACAAAATCAAAGATGTCCTAAAATCTCTCTGGTCTTCCAAAAATATCACCCTCACACTCCTCAGGTTCAGTGTTAATGACGATGAAGGTAGGCTGTTATCATCACTAAAATCATGGAAAGTTTTCAAAACCTGTTTAGCAATTTTTACATTTTGCATCATCTCCAAGCTGCAGAATCTGCTAGATTTGTCTTCAAAATATTTAGTTTTGTATTGATTTGACTGATTTACTTTGTTATTTTTGGTTGGTTTTAATCAAAGATTGCCATCTTCATCGCTATAGCAGATGGGAGTGAGGTTGGTACAGCTAGAGGCTGTGTTTTTAATGATGTGGTAGTCAAAGTTCTACAGCATGATTTGCAGGAAGTGACCATAAATACAACATGGCACCTCTGAGACAGTGATTCATGCATTCATAGTTGGCATGTTAACTTTAAATGTGATCACTCATGTGGTTTTCCTCTTCCTCAGCATAGACTGTTCTGAGACCTTGGTCAGATTCTTTTTAAGTGCATTGATGATGAGGAGTGCAATCATAGTAGATATACTATATCTTTTAAAAGGTTGCTCTTCACTGAAACTTGGCTTTATTAAATGTCCAAGAATGCTATATTGTACATAATGTTCGTACCAGATTAAAATTCCTTCTTTATCACAGTAACCAAAGGTGTTATGACTTTCATGGTGTCAACATTTCTTTTCTTCAATGTTTCCCTCTAATGAAAGCTGTGACAGAAATTCACTGCCACAAGATAAAAACATATACCCAAGTTGTGAGCGCTTAATGCATCTCAGTACACCAAAAATTGCCTTTACTTAAAGAGCCCATGGTGCTTTTCCTTGTTTTTGGACTTGCCTAAAATGTTACAGTGGTGGATTATCATGCAAGATAAAACGCAGATAAAACATTAAAATGCAAATTAGGTTCAAACATTAAATACAACAGCACTGAGAAATGTCTCTGTTCAGTGGACCCAGACTCTCGGGTGCCCTACACACAGATGTAGATACTTGTTTCCTTTACCATAAAAAGGGTTTGTATGATCTGTCAGTGGTGAATTGTTAAATATAGTCACAGGAGGTGTGACAGAAATGAGGCAGTTTGCAGTTTGTGGTGGTCTGTGTCAATGTCTCCAGATGAACCTGTGAAAACCAGCAAGGAAACTGCCCCTACATCTACAGACTTCACCGTAGTTGTAGTGAAGTTACGGGTAAAGAGTGTTGCACATTAATTGTAATTTATATGCAGGTTTTTGTCTGTCCATGATCAGAGAGGCATGTTAGGTTTGTGTTTCACTAACCATCAAACATTGTTACGGGGCTGCTGAGTTTTCCACCGAGTTTCTCAACAGTTCATGAACAAGCTGCAGTAGCATCGATTACTCTGCAGTTTCAGCTGCTCAAGGATCATGTAACTTAAAAGATCAATGAATACTGAACAACAAAAACACTTAGGGAACTAGGCAAAAACATTTATAAAGATAAAACACTAAAACATTTAGCAGTGGTATGAAGTGCTTTGGAAAATAAATAAATAAAATGTGCAAAATTGGTACTTTAATGGAGAAGAGATAGTTTGATTAATCACAAGTTGGCTCTCTGTGTATAACTCTGGCCTGTTTGTTGGACTCCTGAAAAACAAATTAGGGGGTGGGGGGCATTTTAGTCTTTTCGTTTGGACCTGGTCCATATTATGAAGTTGTTTTAGGCCATATCTTGTTTTTGTGATTTTGTATGATCTGCTGTGTTTTATCACTGAGCTCTGTTCAGTTGTCACAAAAAAAGGATTTTTTTTTTTTTTTTTTTTTTTTTTTATACCTGTGTGTTTTGATGCTCACCATCCACACACTACTTACCTGGCTTGACTCCTAATGTGTGAACGTTATCTCCTGTGGAGAGAAATGACAAGCGCTGCATGTTATTGTAATACCTATCTGGTTCAGTACTTGCCATCTGTGCCTGAGTGCTCTGTTTTCTACCATTCTTACCTAGTCTGCTCAGTTGCTTCTTTTGTTCAGTCTTTAAGTGGGTGCACTACTGTCATCTATGTTTCTCTCCAGTCTAACCAGACAAGTCTGGTTTTAAAATATAGTCTATGCCTACGCTATTACTCATCTTCTGGTTACAAGGCTCTGCAGTTCAGCCTTGGAAGAAGGCTATCAGTCCTTACTTGGTTTCTCACCTGCATCGACTGGTCCTGTCTCCTGCTACTCGGACAGTCCGCCACTGTCTCTGTAGTCCAGCCTCAAGGTTTCCCTGTAAAGAGAACTAAAAAAAAAACATAAGTGAATAAAGGGTCCTCCGCTGCTACTGAGTCAGGGCCTCCTGCTACAGTATGTTGCTAGAACCAGTTACCTTGTGTTGCACTCTGCTCCACTACCCCAAGCCCCCAGGGTGGTTTGTCCCATTAAATATCACCCCAGTAAACTTGGTTACCTTTTATTCAGTCCTGTGTGTTATGCATTTGGGTCCTGTGTTATTTGCAGACCATATCTAACAAAACAAAACAAAAAAACGGTCTAAGTGTTCATACTCATATAGGTACTGCAGATAAATTATTTCTACCAGGTTGAGTTTACAATAAAAGTATGTTTCTCACATGACAACGCAAGAACAACCACGAGTCCTGGCATCAGCATCGCTATTCTTCTGATATCTGTGAGGAAGAAGGTAATGACTTACTTTGATATTGTTCTTCTATTTACTCAGACATTTTTATTTCAGCCGTTGCTGAGTTGTGGGGGACCGAGCTTAAGAGAACCTTCCATCTTGGTTAAAACTCCATGTGAGGAAAAGAGCAGACTACCATGAAGAGGAGGTGAGAAACCATGACACACACACACACACACAACACAGTGCTAATCTATGCAGATAACACTAAGCTGCTAGCACTGTTTTATAGCTAAAAAGAAGTAAGAGTAGCCTTAAGTCTCAATATATTTAAAAAAAAAAAAAAAAAAAAAACACAAGTCGGACGTAATGAATTATTTTACCTACGAGAAACTTGTAATAGTCAAGTTATTCCAGGGTTTTAGCCCCATTGAAATCCCAATTAGCTTTTAATTGGTCTATAACAGTACAGTGTTTCCCTCCTTTATCTGAGGACTGTTTATTTTCAGTTTAGAAGATAGAATTTTGATCTACACACACGACAGATCAGAAAATCTTCTTCTTCCTCTACCTCCGGCTGCTCCCGTTAGGGATTGCTACAGCAAATCATCAGTTCCCACCAAACTGACGATTCACTTTCTAAACTTGGCATGTTTTTGATAGATCAGAAAATATAGGGGCTTTTTTTTGAGGCACAATCCACATGTGGCTGTGAAAGCATGTTCGCTGACAGACAAAAGATGATATGAAGAGTAGGTGGCGTGAGGAAGGTTTTTGTGAAGGTGGTCTCAACAAAACCATCTGAAACTGCCTGCACTATGACCGGGTACAGATTGTGGTTTCAATTTCTCTTGTATCTCCGTCATATGCTACTACTAGGGTGAGCTACTTTTCTGTGGCCCACCCTATATAAGAGGTGGAGTATCAGCGGACTCAGATATCACATCTCACTGCCAGCAATGGAGACATCTTCAGTTCTACTTGTGTGCATCCTGGTGACATGTTCAGGTGCTCTGCTGGGCTCTTTGCCATCCTCCATGTTTTTCTTTCTATAATATTGTCTTTATTATGTAAAGTCTATTTTAACTCTATTTTGTCTTTTCACAGTCTGGACAGTTCACGGGAGAACCTTTGAGGTCAGCATTGATGATCAGAAGCAAGTGGACGTGGAAATCTCTGTGGAGGCTGGCAAGGTGAAGAGTCTGCCTTAGAATTTTAGCTGACAAAATGTTCAGTAAAGTGTAATTTTCCAAGACCAACCCTGATCTTGAATTTGGGCACAGACACAGAATGTTGGTATTAAAAGTAGTAGTGATCATTCTGCAGGAAAAAAAAAAGCATCCCTGTTACTGTCAATACTGATGCGCCAGTGATTCAGCAGCATTTTATTGTTGTAGCAGATTGATGTGACTAAATGCTTTATATAGTTCGGTAGTTGATCTTTGGGCTCTGGCCCCCTCTAGTGGTTACAAGATAAGTCTGAAGGGTCATGACACGATCAACGGGACAGGAGACGAGGGAGGAAAATTCAGGGATTTAAAAAAAATACTTGCTATTGCTGAAATATTGGCTCATTTGACCTCTCACCTATTTAAATGAAGCATATTCTGTGCTTCTTTGTGTAAAACCTTAATCTGACAAGGGGTGGAATCTTTTGGTGATGTGCTACTACCATTATTGTCAGAAGCTGTCTAAATATCATCCAACCAGAGTTTAAATAAGCGATTATGCTTATTTACTCAAATGTGATGATGTTGTATTGTGAAACCCTAGTTTTACCGCTTATGCCTTAAGAAGCAGGGACCTTGTGGGTCAATCACAAATTTTTGGCATAGATTCTTGTGGAGAACCAAAGGTTTCATTATTTCTTAAAAGCAGATTACAGATAAACAATATCTGCTACCTTCATTGTAATAGGCATCTACCCTTATTAAGATGAGAGTAGCACTTCATTTTAGCAGGGGCAGACCTTGTTACATTTTCAATTAGTTGCAGCACTTATATTTCACAGGTTAGTGACAAATACTTTAAATGTTTACAAATTAAAGTATAATGTTTTAGCTGTTTATATACTGCTTAACATTTTCCCCAACACAATGTATTTTTATGACATTTCTTTATTAAAATGATGTGTTGCTTTGATTTACAGCGTCCAGGTTTGTGCTGGGCCTGTAAGTGGGCTTTAAACAAGGTGAAGGCAGTGATCGGACCAAACACCACCACGGAGGTAAAATAAAATGTCAAAGTCTGACAGCAGAGCAGGGAGGAGGATCTAGATGGAGTAAATAAAGTAAATTTTACTCTTTCAGAACATAACAACAAAGTTGAAGTCCATCTGCGACCAACTTGGCTTTTTAAAATCAAAAACAAAGTTGAAGTCCATCTGCGACCAAATTGGCTTATTAAAATCTATGTGCCGCAAATTTGTGACAAAGCACCTGCAAGAACTGATCGAGGAACTCACCACCACCGATGATGTGAGGACGATCTGCGTCAACACCAGAGCCTGCAAGTGAGTTACCAGCCCGCCATTATATTATTCAACCCACATGTACAAAGGTTTCACTGCCCATTTACCAGTTTATTAAATGAGCCCTGATGCAGACCTCCAGGAAGGCTGCACAGTGGTGGAAAATACAGACAGTACATTAACTCAAGAACTGTACAGTAGGACAATTTTGTTGTAGTTTTATTTTACTTTACCATTTCCATTTCCTGCTACTTTTTGTCTTCTGTCCACATTTCATTGGAAATGAACTACAGTATTTCAGTGGACTGTAGTTTCATTGGAAATGAACTACAGTATTTCACTACAGTCCACTTTACAGACTGAGATTTTACAAACAAAACTATAAAATATGAATTGCTATAGATTAAACTATCCAGCAGCATATAAAGTGGTTAGAATGAGCTCCACCTGGACTAGCTGCAACACTAAAATGCTTCTTATGTGGTTATATTTAAATAATATACAAAAAGGTACAACACTGAAAGGGACCATTAAGAGCAATGAGGACTACTTTTTGTACTTTATTCAGCTCTTGCATGTAAAACTTTCAGTATTTTTACAGAGTGATGTTACTACTTAATGTGTTTCTAATATTTTGTCCACCGTGTTTGTATCAATGATAGGGGAGTCATTTGAAACTTCGCTCATTACAACTTGTACATTTCAACCCGATGCACCAACGTATCAATGCCTCCCTGAAACGGTGTCAGTGAAAACCAGTTGTCACCTCAGGGTGGATTTATTGCAGGACTTAGATTAGTCTTAGTTTTATCGTTGGTGTATGTAATAAACTGGGAAATGAGTGTATGGATTGT
>NW_018127893.1:3191949-3202523 GCF_001952655.1 Monopterus albus | reverse complement strand
TAATTCTGTCCTGACTAAAATGAGCAAATGTGATCTTAAAACAGGCACTTCCTCACCTCTTCATTGGTGTGCAGGACAGCCAGCAGCAGGTCCTGTGGGGAGAGAAGAGCACCTTCCTTCTGCAGCGAGAGGCGAGGCAGGAGGCCACACTTCTGGTAGTAACGCTGAGCTGCCTGCTCACACAGCCAGGACACAGTGCAGGAGTCTGCCTCACTGCAACACAGCAGAATGAGGAGGTGGGAATATTGATAAAGACATGCAGAAACACTGGTATTAAGCCAAAGGTAAATGTCAAAATTGTAAAATCCCTCATGCTACTTCAAAGTACAAACTTTATAACCTGACCGCAGAATATTTCTGAGGAAAAGAGCAAATAATACAATCCATCCATTCATTAAATATTATATACCAACCTTTGTGGAACTGGGATGAGGAAAACATCTTCCTGAACTCTGACCCTCACTCTGATTGGTGGAGGCAGTGATGTGGGCATAGGGACAACCAGTGTTTGAGGTAGAGGCTGACATACATTGAAAGGTAAAATAAAAAAATACATAAGCACAAAACAAACTTCTTTCATTTAAGAATATTAACTATGTGATCACACACAGGCCTAGAAATACACTACCAGTCTTCCCACTGAACTGAATGGGAAAGTGTGTCCAAACGTTGACTGGCAGCATGTATGAAACACATTGCTGCCTTGTCACAAAGTGAACTGAACAATATTCAACATTGCCAGTGTTTTAGAAATGTAAAATAATCCGACAGCAGCACTAACCATGACCCCCGATCGTACAGTTTATTCAGCACCTATCTGAAACACTTTCACAAAAACGAAACATTATCACCTTCATGAAGTGAGGATTTGTTTAAGGACTGTTGTGTTAGACTGCATTAGTTTTAACTTGGTATACCTAATAAACTGGGTTTATTAATGTAAAATGTGATGTAAAATCAAGACGACTACATGCAGATTTCGATACTGGAACTGTGCGGTGTGTGTGACTCATGTAAAACTATGATTTCAACCACCATGTCACAATGAGGTCAATGTTCTCCTGCATATAGAATGTGAAATTTCTTTCAGATTTTTTATTATGACTCATTTGAGCCTGAAATAACTCATAGCTATGATACCTTTATTCATGGTAACTCGTACTGTGTTGTGCACATATTTCTAGAAAATGACCATCAGTGACTCATCGGAAAGAGAGCAACAACTATTCTCTTCTGACCTGAGTGCGTATTTGTTGGGGTGGTGGGGTGTCATCATCTGTAACGGTGGGACTGTGAGATCTGCTGACCTCTCGCCTGCCCAGCCTGACCATCCCAGGCAACTGAGTCATTTTAACCTGGTGAGGCCTCTGAGAGCTGTTGTTTCTCATAGAGAGACTCCTGCTGGAGGATGAGGGAACTGCAGAACCTGTAAATTGCCTGTTCTGACTTCTGGCTGCTGAAAACGAATCAGCGCCCTCTCTTTGCATCCCATTCTCCTCCACTCGAAGCCTCCTCTTCTTCTTGGGCTGACTGTCCCCCATGTCATCCTCCAGCCAGTCATCAGCCATACACTCCTCCTCAGGAACCAGAGCTGATTTCTTGCTGGATGAAACAGAAGGAGTGCTGGAAAACTGGGGCTGTGACAGACCCTGAAGAGTTTTGGCACTGCCCAAGCCTCGGATGGCACTCTGGTACTCCTCTCGTGCAAAGACGCTCGGAGCAGGGGCCTCTCGGACACTTTCCCGACTCGAATTAGGGATCAAGCCGACTTCCTTGTTTGGGGGAGCTTCTTTTTGACTCGGGGCTGCTGGGAAACTGGGTCTGGGACGCACAGGACGGAGAGGACTGATAGGGCAGTCAGAATCACTGTCATCTGAGGAGCTGCTGTTACTCTAAGGAATATATAAATACAAACAAATCATGTACTGTAACTGTGGATCTAAACAATTCAGACTGTATAATTTCAATGAAACCAAAGCATTTGTGAGAACAAATTATGCAGTGCTTTTATCCATGTAGAAAGCATTCTCCAGACATTACCCCATACAGAACGGCAGCGTTTGTTCTTCTGGCTCTGTGCCGCCGTGATGAACCACTGCTATGCCTCTGTCTGGGGCTGCCAGGTGCTGCCTTCACCTCTGAGTTCCTGTTGTTTCGAGGCCAGTCTTGACTGGAGGAGCAGTCCCCTCCAGGGGACGACAGCGGCACAGAGTTCTCAGCATCAAATAACTGGCTGTCCTGAAGGGCATCAAAAGGTTTGGCTGTGGCCAGAGCAGCAGGCCCTGTGTTAGCCAGAGATAAGTGAGAAAAAAGAAGCGTTTGAAAGGACATGTAAAAGACCATGGTTTAGCGATGTAAAAGCCTCACCTCCCCCTGCGAGCGCCTTCCTCAGCAGCCTCTCTGTAGCGATACACTCCTGTCTGGTGTCCTGGTCCCATCCCAGGCAACTGAGTCATTTTAACCTGGTGAGGCCTCTGAGAGCTGTTGTTTCTCATAGAGAGACTCCTGCTGGAGGATGAGGGAACTGCAGAACCTGTAAATTGCCTGTTCTGACTTCTGGCTGCTGAAAACGAATCAGCGCCCTCTCTTTGCATCCCATTCTCCTCCACTCGAAGCCTCCTCTTCTTCTTGGGCTGACTGTCCCCCATGTCATCCTCCAGCCAGTCATCAGCCAGACACTCCTCCTCAGGAACCAGAGCTGATTTCTTGCTGGATGAAACAGGAGGAGTGCTGGAAAACTGGGGCTGTGACAGACCCTGAAGAGTTTTGGCACTGCCCAAGCCTCGGATGGCACTCTGGTACTCCTCTCGTGCAAAGACGCTCGGAGCAGGGGCCTCTCGGACACTTTCCCGACTCGAATTAGGGATCAAGCCGACTTCCTTGTTTGGGGGAGCTTCTTTTTGACTCGGGGCTGCTGGGAAACTGGGGCTGGGACGCACAGGACGGAGAGGACTGATAGGGCAGTCAGAATCACTGTCATCTGAGGAGCTGCTGTTACTCTAAGGAATATATAAATACAAACAAATCATGTACTGTAACTGTGGATCTAAACAATTCAGACTGTATAATTTCAATGAAACCAAAGCATTTGTGAGAACAAATTATGCAGTGCTTTTATCCATGTAGAAAGCATTCTCCAGACATTACCCCATACAGAACGGCAGCGTTTGTTCTTCTGGCTCTGTGCCGCCGTGATGAACCACTGCTATGCCTCTGTCTGGGGCTGCCAGGTGCTGCCTTCACCTCTGAGTTCCTGTTGTTTCGAGGCCAGTCTTGACTGGAGGAGCAGTCCCCTCCAGGGGACGACAGCGGCACAGAGTTCTCAGCATCAAATAACTGGCTGTCCTGAAGGGCATCAAAAGGTTTGGCTGTGGCCAGAGCAGCAGGCCCTGTGTTAGCCAGAGATAAGTGAGAAAAAAGAAGCGTTTGAAAGGACATGTAAAAGACCATGGTTTAGCGATGTAAAAGCCTCACCTCCCCCTGCGAGCGCCTTCCTCAGCAGCCTCTCTGTAGCGATACACTCCTGTCTGGTGTCCTGGTCTAGCTCTCTGCTGTACGTCCTCTGCCACTGACGCAGGGTGTCCATGGCTGTCTCACCCTGACAGAGGATGGTGAAAGTGTAAATTACATCTGTGGGGTGGTGGGGTGGTTTCAGTATTACCAACGCTGGCCAGTGATTTCAGTCACATCCAGAGCACAATACGTTTGTTTTCACCATTGCCTCAGTAACAGTCCCAATTTTCTGTAAACTTGCTGGTCCAAGTTAAGAAAAGATGGGAAGAACACATACACCTACTGCATCCAGTTTCTGGAGAGACTATACATGGAAAATACAGATGTGCCATTTTATCTCACAGATTCAACAAGCTAACTCATGGGTTGCCAACCACTGGCTAGTGGGCCAAATCCGGCCTGTTTTCCTTTCTGCTCACAGCATATCAATGAAGTCAGAAAATATGAGGAGGAAAAAATACTTTCCGGTGTTTGGAATATCTAAAGTCGTCGCCCCCACCAACCCCAAAAAAGCAATTGAGATAGACATAATTTTATTAGGATTGATTTACTGACCCCAAACCTGTGGGTTCTAAAGACGTTATAAATCCATCTGTCAGCGTATCGTTAGTGAGCAGCCTACACAAGCCGATGTAGGAGTCACTCACTCACAAAACTGTGCGTGCTTTGCTGGTCGTGCACTGAATAGCAATAGCCACTGTGTGAAATACACAGGGGCTGAGGGGTGTTTTTTTAAATAATACAATAAAAAATATATTGTAGTCACTGTATTTATGCTGCTGTACGAACAATCATCATGAAAGTCTGGCCCCCACAGTGTTTGCCCCTGGACAAATGCAGTTGAACCCTGACAAAATTGTATAGTGAGAGGTTGCGAATAAAACCAGGCCTAAATTAATTGTACTGTTTTATTTCTGTTTGTCTGTTTGGTATTGGTCTTGTCGACTAATATCACACGGGGATATCAACTGACTGACATCCCCATGTGACATCAATCTGTGTTATGAATTATGACGCTGCTAACAACATGTAACCACACACACACCTTGGAGTTGCGCAGGGTGACAGAAGCCCCACGTTCCACCAACAGTCTTGCAACTGTGAAATTGCCACAAGCGAGGGCATCGTGGAGAGGCGTCACTCCATCACATAAGGGACCACCAGGATCATTGATGTTAGCGCCGCGGTCCAACAGCACAGCTACAATGTCTGAATGAGAAATAATGGATCAGGGAGAGGTTGCAAAAGTTTTTCTTTTTATTTTCATAAAGGAACTTTTAAAAAGAGGGTAAACACAGTTCATCTTAAATCCGTTACCGTAGTGACCGTGATTGCAGGCCTCATGCAGTGGGGTCCAGCCACAGTAGTCTCTGGGGTTCACTGGGTGCCCCTGATGTACAGATGAGAAGGCAAATGTTAATTATAATATAATCCAGACTGTCTGATGTCATGGTTTCTGTCTGTAGCCTTTTATTTATTTCCTTCACCTTCATGCAGCTGAGCAGACCATCTCTCTTCTTAAAATGAATGAAATGAGTCATGTAGTACACCTTTAACAAGTTTAGCAAAGTACCTCAAGTACAAAAGGTTTGTTTACTTACTAGACTTTTACAGTTTACTGAGATTTTACTCTTGTGTATCTGATTTTCATTGTGTTCTGCTTTCCAGGGGTGTTGATTTAGCTTTTTTGGACACATTTTCTATGGAAAAAATGCAATAATTTTTAAAACATAAATTGGAAATCTTGTTCTTCTCACCTGTTCCACCAGGTACTGGACCTGCTTCAGGTTTCCATCTATACAAGCTCTGTGCAGTGACGTCTCGCCCTTCTCGTTCCTCTTGTTCCACTACAGCACAAAGACAGGGGCAGATGGTAAAATGCTAAAGATGCAAAACACTTAACACAAAGATGAGATGACTGCTTGTGCAACGTAACAACTGATGTATGACTCACCCTTCCTGCCTTCCTCCGTCCTGGTACCATCTTGTCATAACCCTCCAAATCATCATCTAGAAACAGCATGAAAAACCGATGAAAAGTCATAGCATACAAAATGTCTCAAAATGTGAGAAGGCAGAGGTCCAGCTCCCTGTCATCAGCGCACAGTCTACCTACCTGAGTCTGAGAGGATGACGTCACTGTCATCCAGAGGCTCACTGTTGTCCATCTCTTCCTCTTCATCCTCCTCACCATCACTCCCATCTGGACTCCAGCCCTCAGCAACACACAGCTGCTGCAGTCTCGCCTCAGTCTCATCAGTATTAGATGAGCCGCTTCGCCTCTGGGACACCAGCCAGAGCCTCAGCACACGTTTCTGTGGGACAGAAAATGAGAAAAACATCATCTTATAAGATCATCTAAGTGTTCCGTTTTCAGAGTATTAGTATTAGACTATTTTTGTACTAAATCAGGTTCTTAATTCCATTTGATCTTAGTCAATACATTTCCAGTTTTTTTCAGAACTTTGAACTGTTCATGCCAACTCACCTGCAATCTGGCTTGCCCAGACTTCTGAGCACAGCGTAAGGCCATACTGTAGCTACTGTCTACGTCCTCAAAGGCACAGCCGCTCTCCTCCTGTGCCGCTGCAATGTTCAGCCATGTGCTACACTCCTGATACAGATGCATATGGGTGATAAGTTACATAATCGAGATTTATCACTTTAAACAATATAAACCCTGTTTTGAAAGTTTCATTTTCAAAGTAGAACATCTTAATTAAGACTACTTTATGGCTATGTGAAATATTTCTCCCACCATCATGAGGGTGACTGAACTGACATTTTTTATTTTTATACCCAAGTCAATACTGTACGGTATATGATACCATGCCTAGGCCCCTATCATTGTCCATTTGTGAAATATTGGAGTACTGTAGATGATTTGGTTTTTGGGAAATACAGATAAAACCCTAAAACCACACAAAGGCCACTGAAACAGCGTAATCTTGGTTGAAGACGGTGATTGTTCACATATACCTCGGTGGAGCTTCCTTGCCGTAAGGCCAGCTCCTGTCTGTAGTGCTCCACTGCCTTGCTGTGCTGTCTCAGGTCTGTGTAGGTCACAGCCAGGGACACGTGCATGACAGCGAGCTCCCTGGCAGGTTTTCCCAATGCCTCAGCACCCCTTAGCTTAACCACATAAACAACAAAGACTATCATTCAGAGACATTCTACACTGAAATCAATGCATGTAAAATACACTCTTAAATGTTTGTCATGTTTCCTACCTGAGCTTTATAGGCATCCAGAGCTTTGCTATAGCAGCCAACCTTACAGTAGAGGTCCCCAAGCTGCTCTGCCAGCTCCACAGCCTGACGGGAGCCCAGTCTTTTGCCCTGATCTTCCCCAAACTCTTCCTCTAATTTACAGCCCTTGTCAGCTATGAAATAAAAAAATAAAAAATAAAAAAAGCAATTACACCATCAGCTCAGCCATATAACAATAACTCAAATGAGATAATTAAATAACAAAGCAAGACTGGGTGAATCAAACCAGCTCTGTCACCATATCTGAAAGCTTTCTTCACTGCCTGCCTGTCCAGTGGCTGCTGGGAACCCAGTAAGAGAGCTTTCTTCAGGGATCGTCTAGCTGCTACAAAATCACCCAGAGAGAGCTGCACCTGTGGATAAATGTCATGGAGATGCACAGATTACAAAACACAGAGCTGCAGTAACAGGAAATGGGAAAGCTGGCTTTTTTCAGTCAACTGTTGGTCGTGTAATTTTCTCAGGAAATAGTTCATACTTTGCCGATACAGTGAAAGCACTCGCTCTCACTGAACTTGTTTTTGATCTTTCTGGCACACTCTTTGGCCTTGTCGAGGTAGCGCACAGCATTGGAGGGTTGACTGTTACGAAAGCAGATGATGCCCAGGTTGAAGTTTGCACGGTAGAGATCCTCCAGCAGATGGCTCTTCCTTTACAGTATAAAAAAATACAGGAAGACAGAACTATTAACAAAATGTTATGATAAGCAGTGTTCGGTTAAGTACACTTACTCCAAGTCCCTGTTGAATACTGTCAGTGAACAGCATGAAAACAGTCTGCATTCCTGATAATTGACCATGTTTCTGAGTATTTACACTATGATGGAATAGAGTTTAGAATGTTCATACTCTGCAATAAAGACACTGCGTCGGATAAACTCGCTACAGCGTTTGGACTGCCCCAGATGATCACAGACCAGACCAAGATTCAGGAACAGACCAGCCTTCATCTCACTAATCTCTCGCTGTGGTATTGACCCTGGAGTTAAGAAGATGCCAAATCGTTAGGATAACAAGTAATCAAAAGCTACAGAACTGTAGTCTCTACAACTCCCAGAGGATATACACAAGCCTGTAGACAAACAGTACACACCTTCTAGACATTCGTCCACAATAGCAAGGCTCCTCCTGAAGGCATCCTCCGCTTGCTCTAAACTGCTTCTTGATTGATCAGATTCATAACTGAAGAGGTAGGTTCGACCAATAGTGGCCAGTGCCCTTTGTTCCTCAGCATGATTTCTGACAGAGCGAGCCAGGTCCAGATGATGCTGCTGGTGCTGGAGAAGAGAAATACAACTTTTTATGTGCTTCCTAAACATCCTTGTTGGATTTACAATGTGATACTCCAACATTTATGAAGTAAAGCATTATAATTAAGTGATACAAATCCAAAGAAGAGGAATTTGGTTTAATATCCACAGTTTACATTTGCAGGCAATAAGACAAATGGGTATTTTAGGAAGCATTTCAAGCAAGAGGTAAAATGTACTCACTTTCAGTGCTGCTTCAATGTTTCCCATCTCTGCATAGCACTCTCCAATCTTACGGCTGGCCACAGCTCGTCCAATCACATCATTGAGCACCTCAGAGAGAGCCAGCTCTTGCTGGTGCTCCCTAATGGCTGTCTCATAATCGCCTGAGATACACAAGGACAAACTAACTATACAAGTGATGCAATATTAAACTGTCACAGAGAAGGAAAAAAAATCACTACGCAGAAGAAAATAAATCAGGAGTAATGAGATCATGTGACAAGAGCAGAGTTGAGGATAGGACAGTAATTTAAATCGTTCTAGTAAAATCTCAAAGAAGAGAAAGGACACAATGGTGCAGGGATTATGTATGATGCCAGTGATATAAAACAACTAAAAACTCAAAAGTACATTCTGTAAAAAGAGATATTATTGTAAATAAATTAATGAATCAATTGTAAATACATCCGATTTGAATTTACATGTTAGGAGGTATGTCTATCTACATCACCTCTGACTGTACACTTCATAAAATGATGACAAACTATGTACTGTATTTGTAAGATCTGAACACATCTCTACCATGTATTCTTCTTGAATTTTTTTTGATCTGTATCTTTGTATGTGCCTGTGCCATGGCCCACTTATATGCTATATATGATAAAAATGTCACTAAACTACTTAACTTACCATTTCTGGCCAGTAGCTCTCCTAGTTGATTGCAGATGTTAGCTTCCTCTTTTAAGTTGTTACTGCTCTGGGCTTTGCTCTTTGCTTTTTGTAGCTCTGCGGCATAATCACACATAAACGTTTAACTATCAACAGCGTAAATGACGCCAACAAATAGGGACTGCAAACGTGTGTCAACTTGCAAACACAAGTAATAAAACAAATAAAGCAATACTTACGTTTAATCTCCCGTGAAGAGCTCATCATCAGCAGTTTCGAGCTCAGCTAGCGCCTAACAGCAGCTAACTGCCAGCTGGTAGTAAATGACAATGCAACGCGCTTCACTTTAGCTTAGCACCACTAAATGGCAAGTCACAAAATTAACCACCTTTACATTTGATTTTCAGATACGCATCTTTGCTGGTTCATTCATGTTCTCTGAGTCTTTTGTGTATTCAACATCTCATCAAACAACACTACAAAATAACTTTTTACTTTAGCTTCCAGCTGTCCGTATACTTCACAATGCCCCGCCAGTACTGCATAAACCAATGACATCAATGCATTGCCCCGAGGTCGTATTTTTTCCTGAGTCAAGACTCTTAGGCACAAATCTCGCCTCAATCACAAAAATTAAAAGGTCATGTGACTACTCATAACCCTGATCTATAGCTATAGTTATAGCCCAGTGCTTAAACATAACGTATATGATTTGCTGACGTTTCCGTAGACGGTGTTTAGCCAGCAAACAGCGAGCCACTTTGTCTGACAGACATAATTCAGGGCCAAAATAGCGAATTGGGAAAAGAGGCCGTTCATTGGCTAACCCCTGAGCGTGACGTAGTTTATACAAACAGTTGGCCCCTGATAAAGAAAGAATATTGTCCGTGTAATAGATGCAACACATAAAGCTGCAATACAGAAGTATTAGAGTATTCTAATGTTGTGTGACTAAAATAACCGATATAAGCGTTACATAAAACAGTGCAGGAGCTCATGATTATGAGTAGTGCTTGCTCTAAATTGTACACAGCAATGCATAAGTGGGTTAAAAGGTACAAGAGGTTAGGCACAATGTAAAAATTCTCATTTGCAATTAAAAGTCATACTTAAACAATATTACTCAAGTAATAATACATATTGTCAGCAAAATGTACCTAAATTATTATTAATGGATTGTTATTAAGTAGACAACATTTTTAATTTTTTAATGTTGAGCTGGTGGAGGTAGAACTAATGTCACTTACTTTATATAATGCTGTTAGAATAATCTATCAATTTATCATATTTTATGTGCTTTTATAAACCTATTCAAAGTAACCGGTAGCTGCTGCTGTGAAGTAAATGCAAAAAATATAAGGTTTCCCTATAAAGTGTAAATAGATAGGCCTAGAGGTATAAAGTAAAGATTTACTTTAAGTGAAAATGCCTTACAATTGTATTGGAATACCATATTTAAGAAAGCATATTAAGTTACTGGATTGTGATGGTCAATATTATGGGTGGATAGTAGCTCATCACAGATATACTGTATACTGTAGCCTATAGGTAGTGTCTGATATCTGTCTGCTGATAAATATCAAGAAATCCATGTGATTTTCTGCAGTCAGCACTGCGGCTGTTATACTTGCTTGTTCAGCACGACTGCTATA
>NW_018127893.1:3186310-3191779 GCF_001952655.1 Monopterus albus | reverse complement strand
TGCGGCTGTTATACTTGCTTGTTTAGCAGGATTGCTATAAATAAGGATCCACAAATCTGAAACACAAGCAATACCTAACATTACTTACATGAATTTTCTGAATGAAGTCCATGGATGTAACTCAAATTCATCTTATAATCCAGCGCTTCTGTCTGCTAAAAATGGGACACATATCCCGGTGATGGTGATGTCAGTACTCAGTCTGTGTTTGATTGGTTTATTCAAATGGACAACATGCCTTGACTGACAAATAGTGGCACACCCTTTACTGTGTCAATACATTTAAAAAAATTCTCTGGGTGTTTAGAAGGAGAAGGTTAAGTGTGTGATGATCAGACTGCAGTGGCATGTTAAGTGTTGGCACTCGATTGCAACTAGTCCTGTTTTTTACTGATCACCTGACAAAATATAAGACAAAATGCTTGTTGAAAATATTGTAAATATTAAAAGTATTTTGTCATATTGTCTTAATATTCTATAATATATTCCTTCTGACTTATTTAGTTTTGCAGGTTTGTTGTTTAAAACCTATGTTGGCTTCATTTCTGCTGGATTTGATGGCGCATCCACCTGTGTGATGATTTTTGCAGTGTCCAAAAACATGAAATTGGGTCCCCTGAGAAAAAAAACTATGGAAATATTCACAGCAGCAAGAAAGCAAATACCTCTCCAATCCCAAACCCCCCCTACTTTCACTCTCCAAGTTTATACTAAGCAACGCTGAAATCCTTCACTAACAAGTAGAAATTCAGCTTTTGAAATTCTGGTTGAATGTCAAAACATTTTTGAGGTGCCACATAAGACACTCCAGCATCAAAAGGAGCCAAGAGGCCTGTCATCTCACACACACACACACACACACACACACACACACACACACACAAAGAGCTTCCTCTCAGCCTCAGTGTGCCTGTATCTCTAAAGAGTTGACCTCACAAGTGAGCACGCTGCATCACTGTGAGAACTGGTGTTTCTGGGCGGTGCAAAGTAGAGGAGAGCACATCAGTGCAGGATATCTGAGCACAGCAGAGCACAGAGAGGCAGGCACATCCGCTGCTGGAGGGATCAAATCTGTACCATCTGACGCCAAGGATTTATAGGTTTAGTCAAAATTGCTTTTCCCACAGTGGAGATTAAGCACCATAGCATGTTTTCCACTCAGGCTGTAGAATAGCCCAGTAGCTTCTGCTGTTGCTGTTGCTGTTTTTCTCCCTCTTATCGGCTCCAGTGCTGGAGAAGGGAATGTGTCAGGAAGGCAGAGTGCTGCAAACCCTGGAGAGGAATAGACCGTGACTGACAGGAGAGGTCCGTCCTCTGGGGAATGTGAATCATGCAGGTGGACGCTGTTATTGTGCTCTTCTGTGTTTGGCTCGCGGGCGCAGCTGGGAAGATAGCCCAGCCGAAGGGTCTTAAGCTGGAGACCTACAAACAAAGCAGGTAATGTTTTAGTAGTCACGGACGCATCACCAGGATGTATGACAGTTTGCCTGAAGCTTTTAGTTCAAAAACTGGAAACGATATGAACACTCCTTTTCTCAAAAGGACTTCATTATGTTCTATAAATGTTTTTTTTTTAGGTTTACATGATGTTGTCAGATGTTTCCTGTGTCACCTGTGCTCTCCCCCCCCCCCATCTGAAAACACATTTACCCAGACAGCAGATTGGAGGGAGGGAGACCTAAATCCCCACATCTATTTATGTACTGCTGATGAATGCTATGTCCTCTTGCCCCACAACTGCTGCAGGCCAGTTACTGGCTGTTTTTTTCTCCAGCAGTGGTTGTACTCTATATCATTCTCAGGTGATTATTTGGGCTAATTGCTGCCTTCTTAGTGCATCCATTGAATTAGATGTCTTTGTCAGGACTGAACTATATC
This sequence comes from Monopterus albus, assembly GCF_001952655.1. NCBI lineage: Eukaryota > Metazoa > Chordata > Actinopteri > Synbranchiformes > Synbranchidae > Monopterus > Monopterus albus. The sequence goes on along the minus strand of NW_018127893.1, from coordinate 3,189,901 downwards.
AGGGAATCACCTAAGGATCCTCAGCTCTTAATATTATAGATTGAATCAGGTCTGACATTAGAACTGATGTACATATATACTGTATAGGGGATTGTATTTGTTAATAAAAGTAATAACAATAACAGTTAATAACAACTGTTATTTCAGTCTTTTTGACCTACATTAGAAATGCTGACTTTGCTGTTGATATTCATAATTGATGAACATTTTAATGGCTTGCTTAAAATTTGACACATTTTAAAGAATAAAAGCACTTCAGTAGATTTAGTATCTTTTGTGTAGAAATTGTGGGACCACTTAAATTTGTCTAATTGCTGACCTGAAAACCCGAATATTTGAATACCTTGCATAACTGACAGAGAAATATTTTGAATGATTCCATTCTGATGTGAGTAAAGCAGGACTGCACATGATGATTCTTTTCACTATGGGTTCATCTGTCATGTAGTTTCACAATTAACTGTTTAGTTTATAAAATGTCAGCAAAAACTGTCCATCACAAGTTCCCAGAGCCACTGGTGAAATAAATGTCTTGCTGATATTCTTGTTGATATTCAGTTTAGTATTATATAAAACAAAGAAAACCAGAAAGTATTCACATTTAAGAAGCTTATCCCAGTGGATATTTCCCCATGTTTACATAAAAATGACTTTTAAAAATTGATGATCAAAATAGTTCCAATGGCTTTACTCCTGAATGACTTATTAACTGTTTCAGCTCTGGATGTTTTATCACTTCTCTGTAGGGCACGGGGCAGTAGAGGTGCAGCCCGACATTCAGGCATTGAAAGAATGTGTACATCATTTGGTCTATTTAATATCAGTACTGAAAAATGCACATTAAGCTGATGTATTGAAATTGTTTGCTTTTCCAACCAACAGTTCTAAACCACAGAATATTCAATCAACTATCACATAAAACAAATAACAGTAAGGAATTTTCCCATTTGCGAAGCTACAGCTATAAGCAGTGTTTGGCATTTTGCTTGAAAAATGTCTTAAATCAGAGGTTTTCAACCAGTGGCCCCCTGGTAATCTGTGAAAGATGCAGGTGGCCCCGATCATGTATTCAATGATGTAGTTTCACTGTAGAAATCTTTTATTTTTAGCTCCTGTCCATGTATCACTTATTGTTTGTGAATAATCAAATTCATGCAAATATATACAATTTAGAAAACCCAGGGTGACCTTCAGGATTAAAATAGCGCCCATCCGGCATATCCACCCCACAACAGTGGCCCTCGCCTTACTTCTTATTCAGAAAACCAGTCCCTGGGTCACAATTTGTTGAAACCCCCTGTCTTGGATTACTAATTGTTTAATCAGAATGGCTAGGGTTTAATTCTAACTGTTGGGTAAATGGTTATTCAACTAACTGTTCCACCTCTAGTCCAAAGTTAATGTAACACCAGCTCTACAAAACAATGTTCTTTTGTAGATATATAGCCACAGAGTTCAGCTGCAGTCTGTGAATCAGAAACTGTCTTCGCATTATGATAAGATTTTCCCAAACGGCTCTGTATGCCTCATAGCGCTATCAGCATTGAATGATTTACTTCCACTTAATGTATTCAACAAAGCCTGACAAATTATAATCCCCATGCCTCTAGAGACATTATCACTCTTCATGCTTTAAGTTCTGCTGTTACTTATTGATCAGAGGAGGCACAAACACCAGTCTGCTTACTATTAAGCATGAGAGTGAATTAAATGTGTTTGACATAACATGCATTACCTGCAGCTGCTTGTATCATGACAAACTATCAGAGAACATGATCTGAAGTGATGTGTGATAACAGTGCAGGATTAAAGCTTTAAACAATCCTTGATGGAATTGTAGTCATTTCAAGTGATTATCTCAGCCCTAAGGTGATCTATAAGTATAAAATGAGCACAATCGTCTAAGGAAAATCTACAAAAGACACAATGGACAATTGGCTCAAAGCAACACTATCATCTATAAACGTTGGTGTCGTCTTATTAAAGTTTGTTCATCGCTTTTACTCCCTCAACTAATTAAAAATCCCCTCATGTCAGTCTTCTCTCTGCTAACACACACAGTGTGTGAATACAAATCAAATGTAAATATCTGAATCTTCATCTAGCAGGGGGACGGAAATCTCATATATTTATATAGAAGTCCAACTTGTCTTCTCTCCATTATTTCTTTCATTAGTGTGAAAAGAACACACACCAACAAAAAAAAAGTCTCTGGATTATTCATGAGTCAAAAAGCACATTTTGATTATACATATGAATCAACCTGTTTTATATTTCTAGTTTCCCTCTTTTTGCTCTTTTAATTTATTACAAAGGATTTTTAAGTTAAATCAAATTGGAATTTAGTGCATTGAACTTAAGTTTCCAAGTAGAGTAACAGGGCAAAGAAGTTGATATTATAAAGGATTTTAAGTTGAATGAACTTGGCAACTCAAAAGTTTAAGTTAAATTATTCACATTTTCATTACACATTACTTTTTAAGGCAACCGTTTCCTCAAATGTTTTATGTAAATTCAACTTATCTGGCCTTACAGTGTATAAAGAGGGTTTTATTTTAGAACAACAATGTTGATGCTGCTTTCATTCCAAGTTAGATTTATAAAAGATAAGTGAAATGTCACTCATTTTCCAATTTAATATTTATTACAACAAAAACATTAGAATAAAAGAAGGATTACAGAAAAGATTAAACATATTTGATTTTTATGGGATTTTCGGTATAATTGCTAAGCTTTCAGATGTGTAAAACCTGTTCCTGATGTCCATGTCACTTTTTGGAGTAGGTAGATAAAAGATGCTGCAGATAATCATCTGGTTTTTTTGAATCGCTCTTCGTCTGGTCCCTCCCCTGAGACCAATTTGCCATGGGAGACCCTATCAGGGGCTAATGCCCCAGACAACACAGCTCCCAGGATCATTGGGACACACAAACCTCTCCACCACGTTAAGGTTGCGATTCCAGGAGAGGTTTTTTTTTTAAATTTTGGGTGTTACTAAATTACAAGACATCTGCTAGTACATGTCTGACAGTCCTGTCATGTAATTCAGTAATGGGTCTGGCCGAATTGATTGTTTCCATTCATCCATCCATTCATTCATTATCTCTATAATCATTTTCTAATAACCATAATATAAGATGATATATAATAGAATATAGCATATTATATAATTTCTTTATGCCTCCCTGGTAGGCTAGTGGTTAAGGCGCTTTCTTTCTATTATATAATTACATAATGTATTGATAAGATACACCCAATGTACTCAAGTAAAAAATTTAAAATAAGACAGACCTCTGCTGTTCAATCTGGTGTCTGACACTTATAACTTATTCTCTGTCAATCCTAATAGGCTGTTTCACAATCACATAAACTTCAGACATGTAAAAACAACATCAATGTATCCTGCAAACATTTAAAGCAAGTTATTTACATCAGTATTAGTAATGACGTTAGTGTTAGTAATCGCAGCCGTCTTCCCAGTCACCTGTCAGAATAAAATCAAGTTATTTGGTTCCCTTTACACAAATTCTTTGAGGACAGTCAAGATGGGAGATTAAATGTAAAATTCTCCCAACTTAGGCTCCTACCTGC
>NW_018127893.1:3180590-3184528 GCF_001952655.1 Monopterus albus | reverse complement strand
GCTCTGAATGCTGCAGAGTTCAACTTTCTGCATGTTTCCATTCAAAATCGCAATCTGTCAGTCAAATGTGCTGTAAGCTAACAGGCCACCGTAGTAACATTCAAAACCATTTAAAAACCTGCAGGTTAAAGCAGGTTAGGTGAAAACATGACTTTCCCTGAACTCAGAGTTAAACTCCATTTTCACATAAACCACTCTGAATAAGTCTTGTTTTGCTGTTAAAAAGTAGACAGTTTGTATTTCTCTACTATTCTTGCCTGCTGCTGTGGTCTGTCCCCTTCATTGCCATTTGTTTGATCAAGCAATCATCATGATAAACACTTTACATAAACTCTTTATATGGTCAAGACCAAAGTTCTGAGAATGCTAAATAAAATACTAATTCACCTTTGCATTACAAATATAATTAAATGAAATTACAATTAACACAACCAAGTTGGCATCAAACACATTGTTTAATGTTTTTACTTGTTAAATATCACTCATATTTATGTTATAGAAGGGACTACTTTTGTGATTTGGAAACTTATTTTGCTTTAATATCAAGGAGATGTACAATTGTTTCTTTTATGAAGGTTAATTTAAGTGGAGTTGACATAAGTAGGAACTTAGACTATACTCACAGGTATATAATTGATCATAATCTATCTCAATAGAATCTATATCAGCATATTTACTATTCTCAGGCATTAGATGGTTTCCAAACTCTACCATCATCAGGTCAAAATTTTAACTTTACTACATGCAAAACTAATTCACAAGATAAAAGTAAAAAAAAAACTATGCTCAGCCAAAGACATAACAGGGTGAGGTGGGGTGCATATAACCAAAATCAAAACCCAAAGTGCACAAAATAGTTTATTCAGCCACATCAATGAAATGTAAACTGTCACAAATCAGTGCAAGAGAAAAACTACAGACGGCTATGCCTTCTTCAGTGTGCAATAGTCCTTTAGTTTCCTGTTTGAATCCATTTAAACCATAAAATTTTGTTTTTGGTAGTGAAACCTATGAGACTAAATTTTGTAAGAACCATTCGGTACATCTTGGTAATAAGTTGACTGCCACACAATGAATAGCAGAAAGGGCTCAACCAGGAAACCGTCATGTGCCCTGGGACATTGGAAGCTATAGTGTCCCCCATCTCCATTTCTCTCTTTTCTATAACAATCATTTAACACATAAAATGCCCCAAAACTACGTCTAAAGCTTTTTAGATATAGTTATAGATGTAGAAGAACCAGCTACATGGTTCATTTTCCACAAAACCGCAAAAACCCAAACCAAACTATCAGCCATACAGCTAAATTAAAAGAGCAAAATCAAATTTGAGTTATGGTGAAAACCCTGCTAAACTAGTCCTGCAAGAAAAAAGCTAACTCGCCTATTGTGGCAGCATTTCGGCTTTTAATTCGGTGGAAATTGATATTTGAAATTTACAAACCATATATATTCCTTTTTTAAAAATTTCATTTAAAAAAATCCTACAGGTACTGTAAATGAGCAGTGGAACACAAAATGAATTTCTTTGTTGCTATATTGTCATGTGCTTCTTATTCCTTAAGTTTTATGGCAGTGATTTTCTTGTAAAATGAAGTCTAAAATACTTAAATTGAAGACAATATCCACCTATTACAGTACAGCTGGTCAGCCTGTAATGATTCCTCAACTGCTGTTGCTGCTGCCTTTGTGAGGGAGCGTACATAAATGTGTCCAGAATGACCTCCACAGGCCCATTAACCTTGATGCAGCCCCTGCAGCGATACATACATGCAGGATCACGACTGCAGACGAAAGCAGAAACAATGTCGGGCCATACTGAGCAGGCAGGCAGCTGTGCAGCGTAGGCAGGCAGAGAGGGGATTGGAGAGGCATTTCTGCCAAGAGGATTAAGAACTAGCTGCTGGATGGATACAAATGAGTAGCACCCATTGCCTATCACAACACTGCAGAGAGCACCCATAGAAACCCTTTCATTTTGTCTGTGTTGTGGATTTTTTTTTCTGTTGTTGTGCAGTCCCTTCATCTGTGTCTTGCTTCCTCTGTGGTATGTCTTAATGCATGTTCATGATTGTCACAGGGATTTGTCCCTGTCTGTCACGGCATGCTCTACTCTATTAATCCATTTTAGGGCTTTTGGAATTCATCTTTTTTACTGTCTCTCTCTCTCTCTCTCGCTTTTGACCTGAAAATGCTGTCTCATAGACAAGTACACAAAGACAGGTTTCTTGAAAAGTAACACAAGAGAAAAGCTGACCTCCTCTAAATTAGATGTGATGAGGAATTGCCCTTTGTGCAATTTGTGGATAAAAATAGTGTGATATAACCAGATATATTATGTCTATGGAAATGATAACCATCAAAACAAAACAAAAGGGAAAAGTTATTGTTGTTACTCTAAACCTATGTAGATGTAGGTGTGAAAGTGGCATGTGCGTCATTATTTCAACATTATAGCTACAAATAATGATTATTTCCATTGTTAATATATCAAGATTGTTATTTGATCAAATAAGTGTAACAAAACAATGAAAAATAGCTATTAAAATTTCTCAGAACCCAAGATCCAAAATATTTTGTTTATTATTTGACAAACAAAAGCAATAAACCTTCATATTTGAGAAGGTGCAACCAGTGAATGTGCCATGAAAATACAATCAAGGATTCTTTATTAACACTGACAGCAGCAAATGCTTTAACAGAATGAAAAATAAGCAAAGGGCTTATGGCTTAAATATGCAAACAGTCAGTAATGGTGCAAGTCAAAGGTAGAATTCAGAGTTCTGTGCCTCCGCCAACCAGTCAAATTCACAGATGTGAGGTCACTAACCTTGACCTTTGACCATCAAAATCTAATCAATTCATCCTTGAGTCCAAGTGGACACATGCCAAATTAGAAGTAATTCCCTCAAGGTGTTCCTGATATATCGGGTTCACAAGAATGGGAAGGATGGGCGTTCAGAAAGACAGACAACCAGAACACATGGCTCTGGCCGCAGCTGTCGCCGGCTTGGAGGGGTAAAAAGCTTGTGAAAAGATGCTAAAAGAAAAACTTCATTTTGAATAATTAATTTCTCTCACATTGAATATGTTGCTCTGTAGAAGTTAAAGAGAAGAAAATAAACCCCAGCTACTTGTTTATTCTGGTGCTGTTGCCACATGTGACAGATGTTCTCATCATATTATTATTTCTTTGTTATTCTTAATTAATAGGTCACGAAGAGATACCAGAATTGATGGAGGTGGAGGCCACAAATCTGGAAAGTGAGTTTTAAAAATCCTAGAGTAAAATCATTTCATGGATTCTTGTGCTAACTCCAGTATATTTGACACGTACGTATCTCTGAAGGTTGACTGTTACCCTTATCTTTTTCAGCCCAATTTACAAACGAAGTCCAGACATGACTAAATCTCTGATGACAAAATCTGAGCAGCTCCTGAGAATAGATGACCATGATTTTACCATGAGACCAGCATTTGGAGGTCAGGAAACTGAAGTGTTTTATTTATATAACTCAGCCATGCTGGCCGTGTGATTGTCGCTTAGTCAACATGCTGTAGAGTTGACGTTCAGTCATCAAGTGCAGTGGGATAAGATCTGGGCAGTGCTCATTGGTTTGGGCATTAAGCTCTTGCGGACCTTAATTTCATCATCTACACAAGCTGTGCACAAGAGTGTTAAATACATGTCTTTGCCTCACAGTATATTAGGATTTGACTGTTTAGACTGTGGGATTATGCTTTTTTAATGGATTAAATATTTTTAATCTTGTTGGCTTTTTAAAAATGTTTTTTTATTCTTATTATTTGTTTTTTGAGGCAAATATCCAAACAAAAGACAAATGTATTAAAGTGAAAAATGAGCCAGGAGGGCTTTTACTTTGACAAGAGAGAAACGCATGCTAATTTTATCAGATCACTGTTAATCACTCGGCATT
>NW_018127893.1:3179092-3180551 GCF_001952655.1 Monopterus albus | reverse complement strand
TTGTTGAATTATTTTGTGTCAAATTTCAGCCATGAGGTGCATTGCAGCTGAAGGTTGCAAAAGTTATTTTTGCATTTGCTGACATGAGTTCATTTTGTTTCAGGTCCTCCAATTCCTGTTGGAGTAGATGTTCAGGTTGAAAGTCTGGATACCATCTCTGAAGTAGATATGGTAAGTGTGAAACAGCATTAAAATAATAATACAGGTTACAACATAATGGCATTTACTAGTGCTTTACTTGATCATTTTTGTTTGCAGATACAATGCAGATTTCAGTTAAAAATATTGTAAGAATTTTATGACTCTACATCAACATTAATGTGGCAAGATTATAAAACAACATTTATTGTTAAAGATGGTAGGTCCTAACCTTCCTAACAATGTCTAGTCATCTTTATGAATTGAGACGTTTCCCCTCTAATCTTCAGATTTTTATAAAAGCTTGAACCTCAAAGAGGTTAAATCATCAATTTTTCACCAAACAGAATATTTATTTATTTATTTTCCAGAACTTTGTTTCTCTACCATAAATCAAGTCACAATCCAGATTTATCCTCTGACCTTTTGCAGGGGCCAGTCACAAAGAGCATTTTACTGCACAACCACTACTTTGATTTATTAAGTACATTTAGCTGGTAATATGGTTGTGCTTAAGTAGCATTTTGAATGCAAGAATGGAGTATTTTTATATTGTTGTACTTTTACTTACATAAAGTAAGTGAGTGCTTCTTCCGCCATTGTAAAACACACTGTTTGTTTGGCAGGACTTTACCATGACACTGTACCTACGCCACTACTGGAAGGACGAGCGGCTGTCATTCCCAAGCACCAACAACCAAAGCATGACCTTCGACAGTCGCCTAGTGAAGAAGATTTGGGTTCCTGACATTTTCTTTGTCCACTCCAAGCGCTCGTTCATCCATGACACCACCACAGATAACGTCATGCTGAGGGTTTATCCTGATGGCAATGTGCTCTACAGTCTCCGGTACAGACCACAGCAGCAGCCTATTTTGTTTCAATTTAGTCAGTAAGAACTAAGCTGCACTAGGAGACCCAGGTCCTTTTTGTAATTCTGAAAAAGTGCTTCACGTGTTTGAAAAAAGACTACTGGTCACTAATCACTGACAAAGGATATAGCCGAAGAGTTTATTTTCTTGCTTTCACAGAAAGCATCACAAAAAAAAAAAAAAAAAAAATTCCAACCCAGACATAAAAAATTCAGCATTTTCACAGTTGGAAACCAAAAATATAGAAACAAAAACAACAACATGAGAAGAGCAAAGAACAGACATCAGAAGATCTCAGGCTTGCTACTGATGTGCAGCACAGGCAAGAGATTCAGAGACAGGAAATGACAGCAAAATGCCTACACACACACACACACACACACACACACACACATACACCACATAGCATGAATTTAACTTTTATCTTGCTGTTTCTTTAGAAGTTGAAT
>NW_018127893.1:3172637-3179038 GCF_001952655.1 Monopterus albus | reverse complement strand
ACTATAGAGTCACAGTCACTGCCATGTGCAACATGGACCTCAGCCGCTTTCCTCTGGACACACAAACCTGCTCACTGGAGATTGAAAGCTGTGAGTGGTTTATCAAAAAATATGGACAAATATGTTAGCAAATCACATCCTGATTCATCCATCCATGTGTCGGCATTGATAGATAGAAACACATCCAGTACACTAACTAATGAAAATGCATGGCATGTCACTATGGCGCATTAACTGTGGCCCAGATTTGATAGCAAATAGGAGCAAATGCTCATGTTAACAAGGTAAACAAAAGACTACATATGTCTACATATTTTCCTTCCAGATGCGTACACAGATGACGACTTGATGTTGTACTGGAAGAAAGGAAACGAATCCTTGAACATCGATGACAGAATATCTCTGTCCCAGTTTCTCATCCAGAAATTTCACACCACCACCAAGCTGGCATTCTACAGTAGTACAGGTACTTTTAATCCACAACCCAGTCACTTCTCCTACATGCAGCAAAGTACAATGATTATGCAAATGGTTCAAATGTGTGCATCATGCATGTAAAAGTGAAACCACAACGGAATCACAGCTTCAGTAAATCTCACGTATGTTACTTTGCAAGCCTTTTCCAACTAAATGATTGAGTTTCCCTTACATGAAATTGGTGTGCCTTGAATATCACACCAAGAATGAATTAATATTTAATCCTCACTGCGACATGAAATGATTTAAATTACTGCCGACCACTGGTACGCTGCTGGAAAGCCACTGTGAAAGCCCTGCAGTCGTTTCGAAGTCACATCACTTTGTAGTGTACTAGAGCAACCTGAAGCATTAAAAGGATTTTGTGTCCTATATTTCTCTGCCAGAACAGCAGGGAACCTCTGCTTCAAATTTCTGTTTGGTATATCGGCGGCTCACATATGACAATGTGTGTGTAACGCTGATATTTCTTCTTCCTAGGTTGGTACAATCGCTTATACATCCATTTCACCCTGAGACGCCACATCTTCTTCTTCCTGCTGCAGACTTACTTCCCTGCTACTCTGATGGTTATGCTCTCCTGGGTGTCTTTCTGGATTGACCGCAGGGCCGTACCTGCCAGGGTGCCACTAGGTACTAAAGGATGATTTAGTTTGAAAAATTAAGGCTTATCTGCTGAATTTCCTTGCTTTAAATAAAAGTAAAATGAATATCTTTAGGTTTAAAACTGCTGGTTCAATAAAACAAGGCATTTTATGAGACCACCTTGATACACTGCCACCTTCTGTTTTTTTATTTTTAGTTTCTTGGCTTGTGACTAATATAGAGTCTATTTGCAATACCCTGTGATTAGTTGCATATATCTGTGAGAGATAAATACTAACCGCAAATCTCAGTGTCCCCAGTTTAAGTAAGGCCAGACAGTCAGACTTTTGTTTCATCTCGTTTCCTGTCATTTCTTGGTCTTCCCACCATCTGTAATAAAGGTTTAAAATGCACAAAGCTATAACTAACAAGGCCTGAAGAGGTAAATATAGCCATGACTTAACAAGAATAAAACAAAAATTAGTGAGAAAACACTAAACACACAGCAGCTATTTCAACATGTCCTTAGTTTTGCAAATATATGATCATAAACCAGAGCTGCACAGTATTTTTGTCTTGATGATGGCATGACAGTATATACTGTAAAAAAAATCTAGGAACACCTCAACTATAATTATTCCTGCTCGGGTGCATGACAAAGTTTATGGCAATTCATCAAATAGTTGTTGAGGGACCTTGTGGTTAATGGAAAAGTCAGAAGAAAAGTAGGTAGGATTCATCCTATAAAGACCATGAATGTCTGTGCAAAATGTTATGGCAAACCATCCATTAGTTGCTGAAATAGCTGAGTTATTTAGTTATTTAGCATTTGGTTTTATCCACCTAACCTAGGGATAAAATAAAAACACTGATGTGTCTGAACTGTTTGTGTGGCCCCTTCCAGGCATCACCACAGTGCTGACCATGTCCACCATCATTACCGGGGTCAACGCCTCCATGCCGCGGGTCTCCTACATCAAAGCAGTGGACATTTACCTCTGGGTCAGCTTTGTCTTTGTCTTCCTGTCGGTGATAGAGTATGCGGCGGTCAACTACCTCTCCACCGTACAGGAGAGGAAGGAGAGGAAGCTGAGGGAGAGAGTAAGTGTTATTTCTCTGCGACTGCTTATTGCTTGCCGGTGAAAGCACGGCTTAACTATTAAATGTTGACAGCTCACCTCATTACTGTAAAATTGTTTAAGTTTGATACAAATACTTCAGTGAAACCAGAATTTACCTTAGAACTTATATAATTTTAAAAATCTTTATGGGTATTAATTTCCTACCACTGTGGATAAAATCCCATCCAAACTATTTTCTAAGAAAGGAATGAGCCAGCCAATGTAAGGTGATAAAGAAGCATGAATAGCTCTCTCTGTATCAACACAGACAGGGCTGACCTGAATTTATATTGAAATACTTAACATGTTGACCTATCTCTAAACTGATAGATACATGAATGACTAATTTATTAGCATTTCCAATAAACATAAGTGTGTCCTAATTTGGCTCACTTTAAGGTGTTCTCTGGGCTGTTGCAATTTATTTCTGAGCCTCCAGCTTGTGTACTATAGTGCTATTCTTCATCTGCCAAATGCTGTGGCATATGGAGCCAAACTGCCTACGCACCCGGAGGAACATTCCCTGCACAAACATCCTCCTAGAAAGGTTTCATCCCAAAATTATTCAAAGACTCTGTGTGCACAGAAAAATATATGCTTTTTAGTTAGCTTTATGGCTTTACAGAAAGTAGTGTTTCTCATAAGCAGATTTGTGTCAAATTAGTTTTTGTTGTCTTTTTGCCTCTCTAGCTCCCGTGTACTTGTGGCATTGGCAACCCAGATGAGATGATGATCGACCCCCAGATCACTGGCTATGGGTCTATGGATGTTGACACCACAGGGAATTACGGAATGCCGGAGAACAGCAGTCGCCAGGAGCAAATGTTGGCCCAGGTGACACTGAACAACCGGCAAATTGCTAACCAGGTAAAGCCATCCAGAGGCTACGTGAACATTTGGATAGATACCCACGCCATAGACAAGTACTCAAGGGTCGTCTTTCCTGGCACATACATCTTCTTTAACATCATCTACTGGTCCATCTACTCGTAACACTGGATACACAAGTGCAACGTCTATGACAGTCATCCATGATGAGACACCACAAGCACTGCACTGATGCTTTTTAGATGAAGAAACTGCTCATGAGATCGATTCGTGGCCATTGCCTTCTTGACCCAGCCACTTAAAAATGAGCTACTTACAAATAAAGACAGTCGCTGGTTCTGTCACTTCATCAAATATGTGTGGTTTCATGCCGTACCTATAGTGTCGTCGATGGAAAGGCGTTTGGATATTGCTGTTCCCTGGGGACTTGCACACTGAGATGCACAAACATGGACCTATGCAACTCTGCAGCTTTACTATGTTTCAGTTCTTCATATATTTCCATATATTTCCCACATATGAAAAGAATCACCCTCCTTTACAACATATATTGTATGATCTAGACTTGACAAAAAAACAGTAGAAAAATATATTTAAGAAATAGTTTGACATTTTGAGAAGTACACATATTTGCTTTCTGCTGGAGAGTTAGATTAAAAGATTAATACGACTCTCATATTTGTTTTAATATAAGCTTATAGCCAGCAGCTGGTTAGCTTAGCACAAAAATTGGAAAGAGTTACAGCACATACGTATAATTCATGTTACACTTTCCTGTGACATTTGTTTCAATTTCATATCAATAATTTGACAAAGGCAAAAAAAAAAAAAAAAAAAAAAAACCCCAGCCCTAGTGAAATCACACGTAAAAATATATGTTTAGGAAATAAACACTGATTATTGTATTGACATTTTTTAAAATGTTCTATTTCTTCTTTCTTATACAACTGGAGCTCCTCTGTTTGGTGTTGTGACGCTTTAAAGGCTCACTGTGATGTCAGTGGTTAAAAACAACCTATCGATTAAAATCAACTTTAACAAAAACAGGCAATTTTGTGACCACAGAGTTCATGTCAGTTGAAGCACTTGGCAACATTTCACTGGCATGAACACCAAAGTCTTGGTCTCAGATCTTTGTGCCATTTCCTTTATTTAAACTGTGCTGGGGGATAAGCTTTCACAGTTATTAGACACTGGACTGCCACCAGTTCTCTTCTCTTTCTGGCACAGGTCTCATTGCTGTTGAACATTCATACAAAATCATATAAACTGGAAATGTATAATAACATTAACTGGTCACATGGGAGCACTTAATGGTGTTACTGCTTATATATGATGTAAAGATTATAAATATATTTATCAATTACATGTAATAATAAATGTGTTAATGTGTGTTTTGTCCAACTAATGTCCCATAGGGTGTGAACTCTGTGCACTGTCATCCTACAGTAAGCCTGAATAAAAGCATCGCTGCAGCAGAAAAACATGAAAAGAATAAAGCATCAAAAAAGATGACCAGAATTTGATTTTCCACCACATCAGTCCTCTGCTGGGTTTTGAACTGTGCTGCCAAAAACATGCACAGAAATCTAAATGAGTTGATGAGATGACTGGTAAACAATGCAAAATACAAACCAATCCCAATCAGGCCAGGTAGGACATATAACTTGGAGTGGAAATTACATTCTGTACAAGTTCATTTCTCCTGTTTCAGTTTGGCCTGGCTGAAGTCCTCTCTCACTTGCCTTAGGAGATCAGGGCAGCACACTACGTCCACAGCTGTCATAGCCAGGGCTTTGGCTGTCCTCAGGGTGTACAACTGGGCCTCTTCAGCTCCTGGCACAGGAAAGAGAGTGGAGGAGGAAAATAAAGCATTGACTATGAAGGAACTAAACATTCAAACCACATGAACTGTAATGAGATTATGGCTGAAAAAAAAAACCCATTCTGATAGTGCAATGCTCCCTGCAGATGTGTTGCCATACTGTACCTGCTGCTTTGGTGTATTCCTCTGTGTGGTTCAACGCTTTGGTGCCAATGTAGAAGAAAGAATGGATACCAGGGACTAAAACTGATACGTTGCCAAAATCTGTGGAAGCTGTCAGATAATCATAAATTCACTGTGTTAATGATTGTGTCAATGCCATAAACAACCAAAAAGACACTCTGTTAAAGAAAACTACTTCTGCTGTTACATTTGTTGTTTTATACATTTCTTTTAAAAGCTCAAGGAAAGATATCTGTTTCTATGTTGTTGTTTTTTTTTTACTTTTACATACCAGAGACTTTGACTGGATGCTCTGGAAACTGAATGCCTAACGCCTTTCCATTACTTTCATACAGGTTTTCCAGTGTGGCATTAGGCACAATCTCATGGCAAGCATGGCTTGGGTAGGTTATCTCCACCTAAAGGAAACACAAGTATGCCCTCATTTATAAGATTTAGAGTAGCACTCAATGAAAGTTCACAAAAAAAAGACATTACTGTCATATATTAACAATATGAAGCCCCTTGCGTGCTGTCTCTCTGTCGAATGTGAATTAAACCTGCCTGAAGCCAAAGCAGACTTCAGAGACAAGCAGCCTCAAGATAACAGTGAATTATTTAACAGCAGCAATGCACTTGGAGCATAATTACAGGAATATTTAACAAGAAAAAACGGGCAACGCTATATAACAGCAGAGTCGACTCCAACATGGCATTGCTCCACTACAGTATAGTAACATACCCTGGTTCTTCCTACATCTGTACTTCACTATTGATCTGAATATCAGTGACAACACGCTTCTCCAGCCCAGAGAGAAACACATGGAAGACAACATTTTTAAGCAAGTTAATTACTTGGCAGCCAGTTGCCACAGCAGCTGCCTTGAAGCAAGCCTCAGCTTTGGCCTTCAGGTCACAAAGATCCTTAAACAGCGGCGTGCGTAGATAAAAGTGTAACTCAGAGTAGGCAGGGATAATGTTGGGCTTCACCCCTCCATCTTTGATGATGCCTGTAGAGAAGAAAATTTAGACAAGATGCAAGATAAGAGGGTGAACATCTAGGTGCATTTAAAGGGAGCCTGAGGTGAGGCTGTTCTATAAACTGCTTCCATGTCTAAAAGTTAACTTCTGACACTGTCACAGTTTCTGTGTTTTCCCCACCATGAAGCCTCCACTCTGGTTTGAGTTGCTGTCTCAGAGCCGAGATGTTGTTATAGGCCAGCACCGCAGCATCCAGGGCATTCACTCCCTCCCAGGGGTATGCAGCGGCATGAGATGCCTTCCCGTGGTACTTCACTATCAGGCTGTGTAACAGCAACACAAAGGGTTAAGGTCTGTCTAAAAATATGTAGAGATTAGGAGGTTTATGAAGCAGTGAGGGAAAGCGAAAGACACAGAGCATC
>NW_018127893.1:3165680-3172548 GCF_001952655.1 Monopterus albus | reverse complement strand
CGTCAGAGAATGCCCCCGCATTGATCAGGTCAACCTTTCCTCCTCCATCCTCTTCCGCAGGAGTCCCCAGAACCGTTATCTGGTTAAATAAGTGTTTATTACAGTCATCTCACACAGTTATCAGCTCAGTCTGTCATCCTGAATATTCACAAAACTAAGGTTAGGTTTAGAAACTTTTGAATGGGGAGGGGGCCGTAAACAAATGCCAAATAAACAACTTTCAATATTCTGCTAAATGCACTAATTTGTGACCATTTTGCATCTTCTTGTATTTGTCTCTGTGTAGTCAGCTTGTGATTTCTCAATTTACTTTCCAACGAGAAATACAAGGCTTCTGACCAAGGGTGCTATTTATTTGATGCATTAGATTGGACGACAGATTGCCTAAGCTTGAAGGAACAGAGTCACGTGTTGTGTGATGGCCTCACCTGACCTTTCTGTTTATTTTGTGCCTGTTGTAGTAAACATCCGGTTGCCCATAGTTACCTTCACAGGGACAGGTAGTTCCCTTTGGTTTTCTAAAGCAGCTTTCAGCCCCACAGCGGCCGCAGCTCCAACCTCAGCGATCAGATTGTGCCCGCAGGCGTGCCCGATTCTCGGCAGCGCGTCGTACTCGCACAGGAACGCCACGTTCATCACGGGATCACCATGCCCGCCGCCGACTGGCCCCCAGCTGGCACGGAATGCGGTCGGCAGCTTGTAGTGACTTTGGACCGTCCATGCCTGCTCCTCCTGAGTAAAGAAGCGGACCAGCCTGTCGTGCGCGTATGTCTCATTAAAAGCGAGTTCAGGATGACTCCAAATGTCCCGACTCAAAGTGTGCAGCTGCTCTTTACGGCCGTCTATGGACAGCTGGAGCGCGTCTGTCATGTGCTGTTTGTCCATGTTACGCACCAGACTACTTCATATAACACAAAGTCCGTAGGCTGGACTACAGTCCAAAGACCACAGAATTCAATACGATTACAAGATTCGATTCCAGACTAAAATGTTTTGGGTTCGTTCACATAATAAAATAAGCTGCCATAGCGCCACAAACTTTGGTCAGTACGCGAACTGCTGGTTTCACCCCGGAAGCCATATAACCACATCGCCAGACCCCTTTTAGTTTAAAGTTGACGTGTTAATGTTTCTCAGAAAAGTTAAAACGAAACTGAACAGAAGTTAAACAATCTAGAAAAGATTAAAACATGATTAGTTATCCATGGAATTAGAGCACCATGGTTTTCCTCTATGCATGTCACTCATGTGCAGAAAATATGAATTGGTACAGCATGCACAAAAATTTCTGGATGTTTGATATATTATTACCTGGAAACTGGTTTGTATGTTTTAGCAGTTACATTTGTTTATGGGTGTTTAATGCTTTTTATCAGGCCTATGTGCTGTATGAGAGTAAAGGCTGGGGCTATAACCCTTTTGTCATCTCTCTGTTATCCCACTAGAGGGACCCAGAGTGACATGCTTTGGTAAAAGTCTCCTTTTTTCACATGGAACAAATTTCATTTCATTTGCAGTGAAAGGTACATCAGTGTTCTGAGGCTTTTATGTTTTTCCTGGAACAATTTAGTGACTTCACAATAAATAAAATACCCTTTAGGTGGAAAAAATGATCTTATTTTTACATTTTTATTTACGGCCCTGTTTGACATGCAGCAAGCAAACTATGTTTTTGTTTGCTGAAGGTTAACCGGGATCTGGCACTGAAAAATAAGGTCAATTAGTGGTGAATGAATAAAGATGAAGCTCTGCAGCTGTCACGCACTCAGCGTGTGCATGACGAGAGAGACCAGGTGTGAATGTGTGTGCTTTCTGTTCGCATTTCAGTTGGTAGTTAATTTGGGGCGGTTGTCAGTCACAGGAGGAGACATGTTGAACAGGACACAGTAGGCTGACAGCTAGACTGCCTCCTGACATGGCCTGTCTGTCAGCTTACTTTACACCCTGCCAGTGACGTTGACACTTTCTATTGTGCATCAATTAATTGACATCGATGGGAGACACCCCTCTGTCACCCCATTGTCTTATTCAGAAATGTGTCCTGTGAACATGTGTTTAATTTCACATGATTACACAAGTTTTTGGCCTCGGACACTGGGCCATGCCTCTAAAAATGAAGAATTTGAAGAAAATTGTATGTGTAAATCTGGTGTAAGATTGTTTAAATTAATTAGTAGATGATTAGCAGACTCTGATGATGAAATAGAGATGCTCCTTATAAAACTGTACACATTCCCGTGACAATGAGCACATTTCAACAAGTGCAGATATTTTAGGTTGAGCCACCAGTCACTGCTGCACGAGTTATGATATATATATGCATGCATGAGTCACGGCAGCGGGACACCCCGGAGGAAAGCTGATTAATCTGCCAGGAAAAAATAAGTTTGTCATCAAATAAATAAAATCCTCTGAATAAATAAACATTTGAAAATTCAGAAAAAGTCAACATTTTGACTTACTAAGCCAAAATTTTGGCATGTTTATAGTGAGCATGTGCTCTAGCAGTGCTGTGGTTCCACATTTTGATTTGCATATCATGAGCACTTTTATTTTTTAATGACTAGCTTCTTTTATTTATTTGTTTATTTTCCTGGCTCATGAGCTTCTGTAGTAACCTCGAATCTACAAGAATCCTGACATGTCATTGATGAGCCAGATTTTAAACATGAGGTTCCACCTGACTGAATGTGTCAGTCGTGTTTGCTACGTCCTGTCAGCATCACAGTCACACAAACTACACCCTTAGAGAAGTCCCCAGGAAATGCAGCCTGCAATATCTGATATTATACAACAAGCCACTTGGTAGTTGGAAAATCTCCCCCTGAGCGCCTCACAAATGCCTGTGTGTATGCGTGTGGTTGCATGTGCAGCTCGACAGTGCTGTTTCTGTCATTAGTGTCATCAGTGTACACGGTGTGCCTCTGTGTTCTCCAAGCTGGAATACATTAACACCTCAGTTTACTGAATCAGGCTGCATTTTCAGGGCTAGGGGTGGGGGTGGGATTACATTGTACAACAGTTTTTCATGTTTTTGTGATGCCTGGTGGTTTATTATTGAGCTTATAGTTTCATCCTGGTCTCTGAAGCATGTAAACCACAAAATAATGCTGATTTCTACACCTTTGTGACTAAGGTGTGTGACTTTATTAAAGCCATAATCCACATTTTCATATAAATTAGTGTCTGTTTTAATAATTGGGATTGCTGTTTAACATTAAATAGCTTATTACTGCTTCAACTCATTTGCTGTTAATAAAAGCTTTGCCATTTGTTTTTCCTAATTTCCTGCTAGGAAAATTTCTTTGCTACATAGTGACACATTCTCCTGGCCTGCAGCAGGTAGTAAATAAGTGATTTTTTTTTGGAATGGAGAAGAACAGAAAGAGCAGAGGGAAGTGGCAGACACTATTATTTCTGTGCAGATGAAGTGAGGACCACAAAATAGAATGAAAAATTTGTCACAGTGCTGTCTACCAGTGCAAAAAAAAAAAAAACCTCAAGACTGCAAAGCAAAAATGTCTCACCAAAATGCAAAACCCTGATTGCTCTTTGAAAAGATTTCTTAGTTTGCTTTTTGCTGTCTTCATCTTTCCTCCAAAAAAGCCAACACAGCTGCCCTCACGTCTTAGGGAGGCAGCTCCACCCTCTCTTTGTTTGACAGCGCTGAAAGGGCTGCTGTCTCCCCCAGTAACATCAGCCTTTGTGTGCAGCGTGGTGACCAGTGGGAGTATGAATAGTCCCCATAACCAGAGAGTAGCCACGATCAGCAGCATGTGTGCAAAGTGGAGGTGACGCATAGATTTGAAAATGTTACCTTAATGTTGCATGTGATGGTCTTTTATAATAATAACAAATACTTTAGAGCAAAAATGCTTAATTTGGCATACACACACAAAATCAGCTGATGTCTTTAGAGAAGATTTAATTTCTTATAGGTAACGCCTTTTTCACTTCAGTCATCAAGTGGATTTGAAAAGAAGGAAACTTGGTGAAAGCCATTGCTAAGCCAGGGAGAGTTGGCACACTGATTTTGCAAAGCCGACCACAAAATAGCCTGGTTTTCATCCAACCCACATGTGCTGTATTTGAAAGGTTGATTCTCTCCTTGGTAAACTGTTAGCTTAATTTGTAGTCTTCAAAATTCACTCGGCTAGTTCCCTGGGGGACAGGATTAATTTCAGTTTTTTGCTCCAGAGGAGGGAAGGAACACCTCCTTCTCCTTTCTTCTAAGGATCCTCCAGCTCTGATAATTGCCACAAGCAGAAACTGTAGGCCCTGGTGATGCTGAGCGACTGAGGGGCCAAAATTCTGGAGGGAGGATGGAGGGTGTTTCTCTAAAAAGGTCTGAGACAAAAAGAGACATTTTAGTTTCTGCAACATTTTGAGGAATCAGGAGGGGAACTGTTGCATAAAAGCAGACCTGCCCACAGTTAGGTTTGACAGTGATTGTGAAGAAAAATAGGCTATAAGGGGAGCTGCCCTGGATTGTAGATAGGAAGATAGAGAAGTGCTTACACAATGTGAAAAAAGCTTGTTTAGAAGGGGGGAAGGACTACAAATACAAAAGTACTAAAAGCATAATTGACAATCTTTTATTCTGTGAACTATATTAGTGTTGCATTTACCCATATTCCACATGATCACAGAGATATTGTAACAAGTCTAAAGTCCAGCTAGCAGCTTTGTGAGGCTGTACTTAGGCACAGCGGTGTTTTTAGCTAACACTAATGTCAGCATGCATTGTCACTGTCATGGTGATAACACTTCCCACACTGTTCATGACTCTGTAGTAGCAACAGCCATCCTCTGTACTGTGGTGCGTTGTGGTATTGGCATTGCAGCAGCAGACAGAAAGAGACAGGACAGACCGACTCCTAGCATGATGAGCAAACTGTTGGCATGGACAGTACCTCATGCCCCTTAGAGGACGCCTTCACTGACAGGTTGCTCCACCTGCAGTGTGTGCAGGAACACTACTGTATGTCCTCTTTCTCTGCTGGCATCAGACTCCACAACCGGCATCACTGCTCCAGTAACCCCTTAATTTCAGCCTGATTTTGGTTAATTGCACTAATGACAATGGTCACTTTAATGTGATTGTTGCCTCCCTGTCACCATTGTCTTTACTCTGCACAAATGTTACACACATTTTACTATCTATTTCACTTAATTAGCACATATTATTATTATTATTATTATCATCATTGCCATTCTTCTATTGTGCAGTTTACACTATATAGCTTTTTATGTTGTATATTATTACTTTTAGTGTAATTTTTGCTCCGCTGCTGTAACACCTGAATTTCACCTTCAGAGGATTAATAAAATATTTATGTAAGAAATATCTGGTAATAAACCAGAGTACTGGACCAAATGAAAGTATGACCTGATGATGGTGCTAGAAGAAAATGAAAGACCAGCCAAAGTTAAATCAAACATGACTGTGTGTACAAAATCTCAGCTAGCTACGCTTGTAGTTTTTACATGCTGGCTTAACTTAGTTACAGTCACAAAGGTTTCAGATTCTCGTGGCAAATGCTGTAGTGGAAAATGGAAAACAATTCTCATGTTTCATGTTTTTCATAAAAATCGATCCTGGCAGGAAAGCATATTTCTCACTGACGGAGATAAATGACTTCTTACATGTTACGGTCTGGATCAAAATTGTGAATTGACCTTTAACTATAGAGCCACGCTGCTAATAAGGCAAATAGTGCAAAAAAAAGGTTACACAGACCATATAAACCGTTTTTCTTTATTTTAAATGAAATATGAAACTCAAAGTCTTTAGGGCATTAATTTTGCAGCTACCTCCAATCATAGAGTGCAGACATTTCACATCTAATAAATAATGCATTCTCTTGCTCTGTCTTTCTGTCTCTTCACATTCTTGAGCCAGCCAACATGTCAGGGAGAAAGCTTGACTGTTAATTGGAATCTGTCCCATGGGAACCTGTAGGCGTCTTCCTTGTCCTCTGTGTTTATCGTTTAACGTGATTGCCACGGCTCTCTCACAGTCATAGCTACGCCTGAATAATGAACATACTTAATATTCCTTTTAGACTCTTGTGACCTGTTGTGCACGAAAAACACTTAAACTCTCCAAAAATGAAACCCCAGCTGACACGGTTGGGGTTTATTGTAACACAGCAGACACAGTGGTATTTTGTACTGATGATGGCTGTTTTGTTGCAGGGTTAAACCATCTCAGCCTTGATATGTGCCCTCTTCTGATACTTGCAAATAAACCTATGTGACTAGTGAGCTTAAAAGAATGGTATGACATTTTTACATAATCTCATCACACTACTACTACACTACTTTGATTTTGCTTAACTTAAATTATACCCTGTTTCTGTTTACAGTCCCATAGGTCATACTTCTGTAACATAGAAGTGATTTTTTTGTATGCATGAATTAAGCTAGATGAAGTGAGATAATGTGCTTTTATGAAATCCCCTTTGTCTCATTAGATGTTGCAGAAGATACCATCACAAGAAGCTAATCATCCTCACAATGTTAATGTTGAGTCGGTGTGTAACTTCACTAAAACAATGTCGGACTCCGTAGTTTTCTCTGGACCCCTACCCAATGTGACCAGTGATGACATGTTTAGCCGCATGTCGTCATTCAACCGCTGGCTGTCTAGGTGGTGCCCAGAAAATAACGTGGGCTTCATAGACAACTGGAAAACATTTTGGGGAAAACCTGGTCTGATTAGCAGAGACGGCATCCATCCCACTTTGGGTGGTGCGGCTCTCTTATCTAGAAATCTGGACGAGTTTGTTTTACAACCTAAATTATGACAACCCAGAGTTGAGTCCAGGATGCAGGGTCGCAGTCTTACACGCCTCTCTGCTGTCTC
>NW_018127893.1:3112878-3165263 GCF_001952655.1 Monopterus albus | reverse complement strand
AGCTCTACGTCTCTGACGAGCAGTCACCAGCCACATCGACCTGATCAGTGTTTGATTGTTGTGTCTTGTTGCTTTTCTTCTTTTGTCTCTCCTCTATCCACTCACCCCAACCGGTCGAGGCAGAAGGCCGCCCACCAAGAGCCGGGGTCTGTCGGAGGTTTCTTCCTTTAAAGGGAGTTTTTCCTCCCCACTGTCGCCAAGTGCTTGCTCAAGGGGGATTTGTTGGGTTTTCTCTATGTAATAATATTGATAACAGTAAGGTCTAGACCTTACTTTGTAAAGTGTCCTGAGATGACTTTTGTTGTGATTTGGCGCTATACAAATAAAATTTGATTTGATTTGATTTGACAAATGTTTCCATTTGTTTTGATCTGTGCTTGCTACGTGGAGATTATACACAGCCTGATGTGTCTGAGTGATATGGTATTTCATTTGAGAAACTAATCTATTTATTATTCCAAAGCGTGTTGTTTATTCAAACAAAATTAACTAGTAATGTTTATCAGCTGTTATATTTATCATATAAGTAACTTAGTTACACATCTATGTTGTATATATGCCATATATAAATCTTGTTCATCAGAATCAGAATCAGCTTTATCGGCCAGGTGTGTTGAACACATGAGGAGTTTGACTCTGGTACAGCGGCTCTCAGTGTGCAGGTACAATATTGTTCTGTAAAGCAACAAGTAAACAGTAAGGTAAGACTGAGAGAACAAGAAAAGAAAAAGTGTGGAAACAAGAAAAAGGAGTGTGCATTAAGAAAATAAGAAATAAAAATAAAGTACTCATAAATATAAAATATATGTGTGTATGCACATAGTTTAGATACAGTTTTTAGATAGATATATACAATTTTCAAATAGATATATACAAAAGTATATTTACAAGGTATTGCATTGAGGGTAGTTGCTCTTTTATAATTCAGTGTGATGGCCCTGGGGAAGAAACCGTCCTTGTGTTTGGTTGTTTTGGCATACAGTGACCTGTAATGCCGTCTAGGGGGGGAGGAGTTCAAACAGTCTGCGTCCAGAAATCTTCTCTGCCCTCCTTTTGACCCATTAGATGTACAGGTCCTCCATGGAGGCTGGCACCGATGATTCTTCCTGCAATCCTGACTATCTAAAATAATATATAAAGTTTTTGCCACAGTTATGTTAATATAGGCAGTCAGAGAATTAATTATAATAGTTTCAATTTGGTCATAAAACTGTGTCAATTGCAGTAGTTTAATAAAGATTAATGTTACTGTCGGTGCAATATACACAGACTGACTCAACAGCCTTGTGATTACTATCATAGACTCAGCCTTAACAATCAGACAATCATCATACAGGATGTGAAGGCGGGCTTACTCACCCCAGGATGCTTTTCACAGTCTGATTAAAATGGGAAGCAGCAGTGTCAAATATAGAGCTTATTATGAAAATGTTTCCTGCTTTTGGGTAATCACTGATTATGCCTCCAAAAAAAAAAACAACTTAATAATAATTTGTTTCAAACACAAAATAATAATAAACACATCATGCCCCCAGTGAAGACCAGCAGCTTTGTGTCTGTTCTTCACTAACAGATGTGTGGTCAGGATGATGGGCTTGGCTCATTTGTCTTTCACACGACATGATTACAGAAATGTGTATACTCCTTTTTATTGAATTTATTTCTACATTGTTCTACTTTGCAGTTCACAGTTTTCTCTAATTAAACATGAAAGTGTGCAAAGACAGGAATGAACTGAATCCAACCTTTATTAGTGATGTACAGTATATGGCATCATCTTAGATTAACATTATTTATTAAAGTATTGCATATCACTGTTTTTAGAGATGGACTCTAGCAAAAGGTTATGGAACAATGGGAACAACAACTTTGTGTTTAAGATGTCCTTAGAAATAAACAGTATTTCATTACTGGGCACCTATGTAATTATTGCAGGGTACTTTACCGTTATTACAAGGTAATATGATATAACAGTGTTGATATTGAAATGAAATTACTTAAATTATCTTGGATTATTTATTCTTAAGACTGAAATTACAGTAAATGAAAAATGGCAACATAATGTTTGGAATTTGTAATTTGTAATATGTAGCTTGACTTCTTCTTGTGAAAACTTAATAAAAAAAAATAAAAGAGGGAACAAAACAGAAATGCTCTCAATCTCTACCTTTCATTCAGTGTCAACATCCAACTTCCTGTCACTCCCATTATGACAGTTATTTTAGGCCTGAAAGCTAAAAGAGCTGTAATTATTTTGGAGGTCACACTTCTAGTATCCTTGTGTATCCTGGTGGCTCTAATGAACTCGACTCTCTGGGTATCAGTGAAATGCCATTTTGATAATTATAGTTATAATTTCGAAGAACAGTGTCAGTATTAGCTTTCTAAACCAGAAACAGATGCCAGTTTGGACTGTAATTACATTGCTATGCTAAAATGTTTATATTGTGCATTAAAGACTTCACTTTTCTTTTCCAGTGATTATGTTCAAAATCTGTCAGCTTTAATAGTATATTAGACTGCCTGTCCCAATATCCCAGAGCTCATACATCACAGAAGTAATCTAGACACCTTCTCTGACGCCACAGACCTCCTAACACTAACTGGTGCACACATTAACACACACCCATACTTGGCAACGAACACCGTGAGATGCACAGGATGCATCACATTCTGTGATTCTGAAATGGTAATGATCAGAAATAGGATAGAACAGGTGTTGCTGCGTGACACATCATTAATCAATCAAAACTTAACAATGAATTACCAACTCTGGTGGTCGTGACCTTTGACCTCATCCATGAACATGTATTTGAGAGAGACTGATGAGGGTTGAACGGGTGTGAACCTATGATTGGTTTAAACCAGTGTTTGCTCACTGGAGTAACATGTCTTTAGAAAACACAAGGACAAACAGTACTACATAATCTTCCTCTTTTTAAGAATCTAGTATTGTGTTGGGATTTTCAATTACAGCAGCAGTTACTGGTACACCCTGACGAAGGCTTTATGCCGAAATGCGTTGATCTTTTATCTGTGCATTAAAGTTGCTCAGAACGCTTCAAGTTTTGTCAGACGTTTTGCTTTCTGGTTTGTGACTTTCAAGTAAAAGCCCTTTTCCTAATTTCTACAGCTGGGTGCTTGCACAAAACATACAGGGACAGTCGCTTTTGTGCAATTGAAGTGCAGCAGAGTCGCCATGGTGATGCACCTGAAATGCTAACAAAGAAACAAAGGACCCAAGTTTGTAAGTCAGAAATAATATCGATAGTTTTTGTCTAAACACAAGAGAATAGTTTTCTGCAGGGTTTCACTGTTTTTACTTGAGGAGTGGATGAGAAATAAATATATGTAGGACTGCAAGCTGTTTAGAGCTGAAAATAGGCGTGAAATGAGAGAAAAACAGGGACTTTAAAGTAGCCAAAGAGATATTAATACATATGAGCATTTGGACAAATTCACCACAGACAAATAACATCTTGAAAAGGTGAGTAAAAGTTAAAAAAGAATTCTAAAACATATATAGGAGTTGTTTCTTTGCCATATGTTATATACTGAGCCTGACTCTGTAGCCAAATATATCGCTGTGTCAGTGAATAAGATCCACAGGATATTTGAAGTTTAATTCATATACATACATGTAAGCCTGAAGTCAATTAGGCCACAAGCTGTGAAGTGATAAAAAGTGGGGGTTATAGGTGTAGAGGGAAGAAATCGTCTGTGTTTGCCAAGTACAGCTTGATAACTGGTGGCTGGCTGCCAGCAGAGTTGTTTATGCTGCGTAGCCATCGATCTATTTTCCAACCCAGATGGTTAGGAGGGGAAGATATAAGCCCTACCTGACATGCATTAGAATCCAATATGCCTTTATGTGCTGTTATTTTTCAAAACTGGCTTCTTTACTGACATTTACTGATGTACACAGACATATTTTTGGTCAGTGTCAGCTCAAAGTCCACATGTTTACCAGGAAAATGAAAAATCACCTTTTAATGTCACAATAAACAGCAGCAGTTTTGCAGTCGTGCTTGTGTCAGCTACATCTGTTAACAAAATTCAATAAGCCAAGGCTCAATAAATCAGATATAATAGTGAGTAAAACAAAGACAGTTTCAAACGGTGCGCTCCCAGTGAAATCCTAAGCCCAGCAAAAAAACAAAAAAAAAAACTTTACTGAATACATAGCAGGTTAGGAGAACATACGAAATGTCAAATATGTCAACAGGCAAGCATAAAATTCAACAGATATTCAACAGTTTTTGATGATAAACAATAAAAAATAACTATTCTATATTTATGTTTTCTTTATAATTGCATAGTTCTTTCCATTAAACCTTAAAGATTGGAAATAAAGGGCCTGTAAAATAAAGTGCTGTTTTATATGCTTTTACAAATGCTTATTCTGATTTAAAGCCCACAGAGTTCACATTTTATAACGTACTATTAAATCACCAGTAGGATTTCCTGCAGTGTTGGCTGTACTATATACCAGATACCTTACAGATCTGGTTTGGATGTAAGACAAAACAAACCAATAGAAGCTGAAATGTCATCTGCCACTGTTGTTCATCGTTGACACCAGCCTGTTACTGAAAAGGTCCTGGCATACAGTTATATGATATTACCATTGTGATCCTCAGACCTTATTCAACCTCCTGTGGTTTGTTGTGGTGCCCAAAAAGACTGCACTTGAAAAAAATATTCATAGATTATTGGATTAAAGGGTTTACACATAATTAATTGAACAAAGGAATCTAACAGTTTTGTTTAGCAGGCACAATTTTGAGCTAAAAATAAGTTGGGTTAAATAAAAGCATTATGAAGAAAGGGCAGTTATTAAAAGGAGAATAGAGAAACTAAAGGAACTTTCAGCATCAAATGGATTTGTTTTTTCTCAGTCGTGAGTCCACTTTGGTTTTGTTCTCTTAACACTGATGATTTCACACACAACCCACAACTGACCAACAGTCAGTGCTATTGCTGTGCTTCATGTGCAGCTCATGGCAAAACACTTGCCATGACCCATTAAGAAGAACCAAACATGTCACGTGCTCTTTACTGCTGACCACAAATGCATTTAGACAGACCGTATGGACAATGTGTTTTACATTTTTTACAGTGTGCAAACAACCAGTGCAGTCTTGTTTTTACCATTTTCCCATTTATTGTAGGACTCTGTGGGATTTAAATTCCTCTCGCTGCACTCAAAGCAGTGCAAAAAAAAAAAAGATAATATGTGAACTTGGACAAAAGTTGCTTCCCTCTGCACTGACCAAGAAACACAAGAAAACAAATTTCAAACCAATTTTAGACTGTTTGCTTTTTAACGTGGACTCATTTGTGGTGGAGTCTCTTCATCTTGCGATCACACTAAAAGCTGATACACAAAGTGTCTCTGTGATGAAAGAACTCTTCTGGGATGTGAGAGCACTTTTGAAATTGTTTGCAGGATGAATTTTCCGGTAATGAGTGAATAAAAATGATGGAATGAGCAGAATGAGAATAGATAAGTACTGTGGTGGGTATGCTGAGTGTTTCTGTGGAAGTAAAATGTAGCAAGCATAATGTGGGATGGCTTTACTGGACAAGCAGCAGTTGCTGTATACGTTTACTATTGAGTTCTGTATTTAGTTTTTGATTTATCATAAATATATAACATTTAAGCACAGTGGCAGAGCACTGGGTCCAAGGTTTTGTGAACTGTAAGGCTTCACAGTTCTTCTCTAGCAATGAAGAAGGAAACATGTCCGTTCAGATCCACTACATTTATCTGATAACTCTTATTAGTTATTTTGCTGAGCATATAAAATAACCAGTCATAACATTATGACCACCTGCCTAATACTGTGTACACATGAGTCAAAGCAGCAGTTGGTTCCATAGTTCTACTGTCAAGAAGACCATTCAGTGAAAAACAGGTGCCACTGTAATAAGATAAACAATGTTATTCACGTCACCTGTCGGTGGTCATAATGTTATGGCTGACCAGTGTATACAATGACTATGATGCAAAATAAGGCATTACTTTCCACTGCCACAAATGGAAATAAATATCTTAGCTTCACTGTCTGAAAATATTTAACTGCATAGGAAAATATTATTCATATTTTTGGTTTTGTGCAGTAATTTTTTTATATGAAATTACTTTGTAGTGGTTGTTTCATTGCCACTGGATTAGTGATTTGAACAAAAAGAAAAAAAGATCTAAAAATCTGCCCAGCAACAATTTGCACACAGACAAAAAAAAACTAAAAAGCCAGCTAAAGAGCCAGATATTTCCCCCAAGAGTTGGCAAAGACCAAATTGGGCCTAGAAGGAAAGTTTATATTGGACTTACATGCACGATGTGGCCATAAACACAGCTCCAGATAAAAGCTAATGCTGCAATTATACAGACAAATGTTTACACACAGGTTTGCCATATCAACTCAAAATTTAATAAAGGTAAGTGTTGTGCTCAGTGCTTATTTCTAAGTCCCTAAGCAGCCAAAAAATTCTGTTATTGCAGCCAGGTTTGAGCACCTTTTCCATTGCTGATATGAAAGTACAACAAACACTGAAGGTTAGCATCAAAGTAGGCCACACATACTCAATAATAGATCAGTGTTTGGAACGAAATAAGCTAAAAATAAAATCAATTTCATGACTTCTCTTCTTTCTGACAGAAAAGGGATATGTGATTACAGGTGACGTGACTGCTGGAGTCATGGCAGTCAGGTCCATTTGGGTTTGTCGTCACTCTGAGCCTCTGCAGCTGTGTATAGGGCAAATGAATTATTCTCCCGCTGTGATTTATCTAGTGACACTGCAAGATGATTCCAGATTATACTCCTGCTGTTCAGGGCTGGATTTCATGAACCTCTCATGAGTGTATTTTTAGCCACGAAATGACACACACACTCAGTGATCTCTTTTGAAGCTGCAAGGCTACTACTATAGGTACTGTATCACCCCATGAGGAATAGCACAGAGACAACGATTTCAACTGAGCTGTGAATTGAAGCTGCTTACTATTGCCTGAGTATCTGTGCCTGTTGCGTTCATTTGCATAGTGTTTCCACAAATGAGCATTCACTGAACCACCTGCTAAGTCTTTGTGATTACTACTGTGCTCTGCTGAGATAAATAAAAAGGTCCTTATGTGACTAAATGGTGCATGAAAGGGATTGTACTCACTGACCATCACGCTGCATGTTTGCATTAAGAAAACCCACCAATACCACAAAAAAAATTCATGCATAGCCGTTATCTTTTTATACTGGCATTTTTGGTGTTTTGATTGAGAAGAAGTCACTGAAGGCACTAAGTCACAACTTTTTCATATTTCCTGCTGTGCTGTCTTGGTGAAAAAGATCTGTGTATTAAATCTGACGCAGGAGAGAAACACGACAGGGAACTTCTGCACTATACTTCTCCCTGTTTATTTCTCTGATGGCGTTTCCTGGATGTGAGGATGAAAAATGGATCAGCAACCACCTCTGATTTGCCTAATGAAGTCAGGTTTGCTACATGTAATTGCCTGATGAAGTGAATAATGAGGACGCCGGCATCTAGTGACTGATGATTGGTGATGATGTACATTACTCTTTTGTGCATGAGATGAAGAAACAAAACAATGTTGAATGCATTTAATTAACTTTTTTGTTTTGTTTTGTTTTTTTATATAATTTTTCTCCTTGCTTAACTGATTTCAACTCAATTTCATTCTGCAGCTCCACCTTGGCTACAACATGAAGTGTCTCCAGCTGGGGAGGAACAGAATATAGAAGGGGCAGAGTTGGAAATGGTTAAGAGCTGTCACTGTTCAGCCACAACCTCCTCCACTTCTGTATTTATGCATCTTTTCCTCCTCACGCCCCCCCACACTCTCCCATCTTCCAACCCCCTGAACGCAAACACATCAGAGACAGACAGGCGGTTTTAAAGGCTTGTCTGGTAACATGCTGTGTGTAACCACTATATTTTGAGCTCCAAATGTTTCTGGTTCACCAAATTCACAAGATAAATAGCCTTTCAAATGTGCGGTAGCTTAAAACATTGATTTCAATGTATTTTAATTAACACATTTTTGCATATAAATGTCTTGCCTGAATGTCTGTTGTGGTCTGAGAGTGACGATTTCATAATGTAGGCAGTCGCTCAAATAACAACTAACTGTAAATGAGAAACGATCAATATCAAATGAGGCTGTGGTGCCTTTCATGAGGAAGCTCAATCTCTGTAAATCCCTGACAATATTCACCACCAAAGATGAGCATGAAACAACAGATGCAGCCTCTCATGACTGAACAACCCACTTGGTGGAAGCAGATTCAGAAAAACTGAACCTCTACAAGCCACTGTTTTAGTCCTACAGGCCTTTTGTCATCACAGACAGCTTTGTGTTAGAAATCTCTCCCTCTCTCACTGGTGCGTTGGTGAGAAAAACACTGAAATAATGATGGTGATTATTATGATGGATATGGACTGCAGGACTCTGCCCCCGTGCTCTGAGAGATGATAGATGGTACAGTGTAATGTGGTGGTGACATGCACCAAAACCACATTAAAACTTTTTTCTGATCGACAGAAAAACACCAAAGAGCAGTGAAACTGAAGTCTTTTTACATATATCTGAATTAATTGGAGATGAACTCTGTGATCATTGGTCATTAATAAGATGTTTCACTAACACTATACACTATCTTCATGAAAAGAACATATTGGATATAATGCTCTTCCACAAGTGATCAATGGTTGCTTGAATCTACTTCCAGTGCAGCATAACAAGTGTTCAGTAATTAGTTGGATGACTCCTCAGCCTCTTCTGTTCTGCCAAAACTGGAAGCACTGGCATCATGTGCAATGCTTTCATTGTTTTTCCATGATGTTGCATCGCCAAATGTCATGCATTTTCCACAACAAGATACATGTAATTTGGGAGATAGCTCCGCCGGGATTGCATAGTGAAAATAATTGCGCAGCTGCGCAGGACAGGAAAGGGACTCTTAATACTGTGTGCATGTGACCCCCGACTGCACCGAATAGATAAATAGCTGAGAATTGTCAAAATGGACTTTTAGTAGCACAGTGACTTTGAAATTGTGCTGGATACTTTCCATCATCAGCATGATATGACTGTAACAGTCATAAAAGCAGTGGTGGAACCACTCAGATATTTAACTTAAAAGGAGTAAAACTGAAATATTATCTTCCGGATGCAAAATTATACTTCAATAGAAGTATCAGCAACAAAATGTACTATAGCCTAATTATCAAAAGTACTCATTATTCAAAATGACTCTTTTCAAAGTGACATTAAAATACACTCACAGGCCACTTTATTAGGTACACCTGTGCAATTGTATGCACGTCAGTGCAACACTTCCATGTTAATATCTGTTTTCATGAAGCTCAAAATGTTTCAGTTTTTTGGTGAAATTGTCAAATGTATAGATTCATGTATATGTTTATTATTGAGTTAATAGTTAAAGGGGATGTTGTACTGGACTACATTATATTCAGAGGTCTCTCTATGTTTTTGTCCTCCCCAGCCACATACATGAGAGGGTCAGAATATTAGGAACACCTTTGAATATAATGCAGTCCAGAACAACTCCACCTTTAACTATGACCTCAATAATAAACATATAACTGAATTTATACATTTATTCAATTTCAACAAAAACTGAAACATTTTGAGCTTCACAAACACAGATGTTAAGGTGGAAGTGTTGCAATGAATTGCATACAATTGTACTGGTGAGACTATTTAAGTGGCCTGTGAGTGTGTATGTTATACAAGTAACAGAGTCTTCCTGTAGCTTGTAAAGTTATACCTCATGTTAACTATTTTATATACTGTTTGTTTAAATGTGTAACAGTATCATAATTTATAAACTCACCTTGTGATTTGTATCTAACGTCCTAATGTAGTAACGACAGCTGTTACATAATCAGAATAAAATGAGTAGTATAGTATATAGTTTCATAAATTCTTAAGCAAGGTGTATACCTCTAACTTTTACACATGTAGCTACATTCCTTGGCTAAATGTTTTTACTTTCCACCACGGTCAAAAATGGGGCTGTTGTATTACTGTGCTATTTCAATATCAACTTACTTATTGTCAGAATAAAACAGTAATTTCTTATTTAACAGCGCACAACATTTTCACACACGGATATTTGATTTTTATTTTTTCACATTTTTAAGCATTGCATATGAATGTGATTTTCAACCGCTACAGGAAAATATTAGTTTTATCAGTGTGGTATCACACCGCCCCGAGCTGGGGGATGCTCGGGGATGCGCGCAAACACCTCAGACCACGTGACCAGCAGGCGCACAAAGCGGAGCCATATAACCACCGGCTCCAACAAACACACACCGGCTGCTGCCTGGCTACTGTAGTTGACACTGACTGTAGCTTTGGAGGAAACACGGGTTAATCCTCACAGATTATCAACAGAAAACTTCACACTGGTTTTCTCTTTTTGAGTTACTGTTAACTGATGATGAAGCGTGAAGACAACAACAACCACAGACTGGTTTTCTCCCAGTTTAGTTGAATTGGTTTTTGCGTCATGAATTAGTCCAGGATGTTTGTATTGACAAGACCAAGGTATGTAATTTTCCTTAAAAAAATCATTTTCTTCATAAATGTTTAAATTCTGTCTGTTTTATATATTTGTATTTACTGTAGCTGATTATTGATAATATTATTAATATCATTATTGAACCAGTAAAGTCTTGATCCAAGCACAAGCTTTTAGACTCCTGTGTGATTGGCAGCCACTATATTTCTCCCCATCAAAAACATCTTATTCCAAATCCTTCATGTAAACTTAACTGTTAATAATTAATATAGATATCCCCTATATCAAATTGTAAATACATCATTGGACAGATATGTGCACTCTTAATCTGGTTTCTCCCTTGATGCCTAATTAATCCAGTGATTACGGACAAAAATCAGCTTGATGCTTTAATGACCTTCTTTAATTAATAAGAAAGCCCTGTGTATCCTACATACTTAATGGAGTGATTTCCCCTGAGGCTGCACAGGTTTGTCATCAACTGTTCTGTTTCCCACTATTGTCTGGGATGCATCTGCTTTAGAGTCAGCTGGCTGATACACAGATTCCTCCAAATATCTCCCAGCAAGAAATTTATTTTCCACTATATTAATTATTAAGTAAAAAAAGATTAAACTTAGATAAATGTAGCAGGTTGTATTTATTCATTTTTAAATTAATTATTTATGGAAAGAATGTGTTTTTTCTTCATAGATGTCCTTTTGCATGGCTCTAATGCTGTTTCACCACACATCTCTCCACTGAGCATCTCTACAGCCACAAAACAGCCATGAAGTT
Source organism: Monopterus albus (assembly GCF_001952655.1). NCBI lineage: Eukaryota > Metazoa > Chordata > Actinopteri > Synbranchiformes > Synbranchidae > Monopterus > Monopterus albus. The sequence goes on along the minus strand of NW_018127893.1, from coordinate 3,153,909 downwards.
GGCTCTGCACAGGATAGCAGGTACCACAATAAGCACTTTAACAACAGGTGTCCAGTACCTTCGCTCCAATGAAGCCAGCTACAACGACCCCTCCATCGACTCGACTCTAATCAAGAACGAGTTCCCCTTTGAGAAGCCTCACTCTGCCTCGATTAGTAACGGCATCTCTGGAAATAAGGAGATTATTTACAGCAGCCTCTCTCCTGTTTTCCCCACCAATGTATCAGACTTTCTGCTGGGTAATGGCACCTTGGTGGAGGGCGGCGGAGCATCACAGTGCGGGGAAAACATTACGGATAACATGGAGTGTTTTATGATTCTGACGCCTGGTCAGCAGCTTGCAATCGCCATCTTGGCACTAACCCTGGGTACATTTACAGTGCTGGAGAACCTCATGGTGCTGTGTGTGATCCTACACTCCCAGACGCTTCGATCTCGGCCTTCATACCACTTCATAGGCAGTCTGGCTGTGGCTGATCTGATAGGAAGCATCATTTTTGTCTACAGCTTTCTGGACTTTCATATCCTCCATAGGAAGGACAGCCCGAATATTTTCCTCTTCAAACTGGCCTGGGTCATCGCCTCCTACACTGCCTCTGTAGGAAGCTTGTTTCTCACTGCGATTGACCGCTACATCTCCATTCACTGGCCCATGGCATACAAAAGCATCGTCACAAAGACTAAAGCAATTATTGCCTTTAGTATGATGTGGGCAGTCTCCATTATCATCTCAATGCTGCCACTGCTGGGCTGGAATTGCAAGCAGCTCAATTCTGTCTGCTCGGATATTTTCCCTCTAATTGACCAGAAGTATCTGATGTTCTGGATTGGGGTGACAAGCATCTTGCTCCTGTTCATCATCTACGCCTATATGTTCATCCTCTGGAAGTCCCACCATCATGCTGTCCGCATGCTGAGGCGCACCTCCCAGAGAAGTGTGATTGTCTACACAGCAGAGGGGACTAAAGTGCAGACAGTGAGGCCTGACCAGGCCCGGATGGACCTCCGCCTGGCTAAAACCTTAGTTCTGATTCTGGTGGCCCTCATCATCTGCTGGGGCCCACTCCTAGCCATCATGGTTTATGACCTGTTTGGGACAGTGAATGACGTTATCAAGACTATTTTTGCCTTTTGCACCATGCTCTGCCTTCTCAACTCCACCGTGAACCCTGTGATCTATGCCATGAGGAGCAAGGACCTGCGCAGGAACTTCGTCAACATCTGCCATATGTGCCGGGGAGCAACACAGCCTCTGGACAACAGTGCTGATAGTGACTGGACCAGCAGGAGTATGAGAAGCACAGTACGTGGAACAGGGAGAGGTGGAGCTGGCGGTGGAAAGAGTAAAGTTAAAGTGGCCCAGGTTGCCATTTCTGGAGTGACTTCTACTGCAGAGCCGGTTTAAAAGACGACATGGCCTGCTCTGGTACAACTGTGAAGTGAAGATATTGTAGTATAGCTCTGTAGTATACTCTCCTAGTGTACTTCTTCTTGTGACTGTGAAATGTGCCAAATCATGACTTAGATACAGAACTGACAAATGCGTTTTTATTGTTTCATATTAACATATTATTATACCATCTGCAAATGGAGTGTGGTGAAACTTCAGAAACTGAGCATATACTGTGTGAAGATGCTGCTAATAAATGGTTTGTTAGGTTGTGCAAGTCTAAATGAAAATGCCAATGTTAAAGTCACTTAGTAAATAGTATAATCATATCCACAAGACACAGTCACTGTAAACACACTGTGCTTTGTTATCTGTAGTTTGGATGTGCAGAAATATTTTCGAGGTGTTAGCTTTAGTGTGGTAAAATACTGCATTTTTCTTTTCACATTTCAGTTTTTTCACATTATATTATGGAAGTAAGGTGAAACTGTGTCTACCTTCATGAAAAGTGCCACTCTTGAATGACAATAAGTAAAATTAGCAGCGTTTGATCATTTTGTAAGACGTGGATACGGTGTAATTTGGCATTGTTAAATTTAATCAAATTTGACCATAATTATTTAATTATTTTACTGTACTTTGCTAAGCATCATAGTGAGACATACCTCGAAGTAAGAATGGCACTTCAATAAAATCAAAACATTTGTCGTTTGTAGTGATTTAGGAAGATTAATGCTTATTACACATGTAGGCTGACTTATTAAAATGTAATATTTGTGAGAATCTGTACAGCCATATTCCTGTGAATGTCCATTGTGCCATTGTGCAACAATCATGCGTGTATAAACAAGGACATGATTTCAATAAATATATTATTTGTCTATTTTTATTATAATGTTGTCAACAGTTTTTTTTTTTTAATAAAGCAATGAAATTTCAACAAACCATCACATCAGTATGTGACTAATTTACAAGACATTAGATACAAATATATAGCCATTTTTCATTCTTAATTGTTAAATCATCTGTGACGCCTTAGACTTTTCAGAAGCAACTGGATTATAGTGTCCACTGTTAACTCTGTGTTTTGTGTAACACTGCACCCCTGTGGAAATAATGAGATTTTGTCACTATTATTTCACATGGACTGATCGCAGTGATGAGTGGAGTTGTACGTTTTATAAAATACTTTAATCGTATTTGATAAAGACAATATAGAGAAGAGAGCATAGTATATAATGAAGGTATCAGAAATATGCCTTTCGGATTATGTAAGCAATAGCTGGGATGACAGTAAAAGTTTATTTTGCATCTTTTACTGTTTCACTACATAACCCAAAATGCATTACAGCGTACTTCATACGTGACGTCACGGACCGGAGAAGTCGATAGGAGCCCATAGGAAAAACAAGCAGGTAAGTTGGGTTAGCAAGCTTTCCTATCTAACAGCAAACAGTTTGCCCGCAGCTGGCTGATCGTCACTTCAACTTTTGGGAAGTAACTTTTTAGAGCATAGTTGGTCAGACCAACTTCCACCCTAAAGGTATGAAACTGCTTTATTCAAACGTGCCACTGAACGCACTCTCTTTCCAGTGGTAGTCAAAGCTAACGTTAGCTTTGTTTTTTTTTTGATTACTATTGGCTACACGCATAGCTAACATGAGCTTGCTAGCAGGCATTTAAAGCATCGGCTGCGCAGTATGGTTAGCATGCATTCCTCGAAGAAATAAACCGACTGGTTAAAATAAGCAAGTCATATTAAAGAATTGCCACGCATAGCCACTAACGTAAATAACTGATGTTATCACGTTATTATGGTTTTGTTGCGCTATTTTGTACCCCTCTCTCTTTTTAACAAAGTGAAGTCATGGCGTGTGGAGCCACCCTGAAGAGGACCATGGATTTCGATCCGCTGATGAGTCCGACTTCTCCCAAAAGACGCAGATGCATCCCCGTTTCCCCGTCGTCTTCGTCTTCATCTTCATCCCCTAGGAAGTACCTTAGCATGGAGCCCTCGCCATTTGGGCAGTCGTCTTCAAGACTTAGTGCAGGTAATGGTACTGACATCGGTCAAGTTGGCCTGCTTGGTGACCAGCCAGACTCGAGGCATTAGCAACATGTTGAGCCACAGTATAACAAACCAGACAGCACACATACTTATCAGTGATTGAGTATACTACTGGATTCCTTTGTCTCAGAAATCTTTCTGTCTTTATTGTTATCGTTTGTCCAACTAGAACAAATCCTCAACAACATTAAGCAAGAGTACAAACGCATTCAAAAGAGGAGGCATCTAGACGGAGGCTACCACCAGTCAGAGTGTTGCTATTCTCCAGATTCCCCATCCCAGTCGTCCACTATGAATGTTTCTAGCATGCCAGGTTAGCTGTTTAACGTATTGTCTGTGGGGTGGGGTGGGGGCCCTAGATTAAGAATAACTGTGATGTGTATTTAAGTAGCCACAAATAACACATGCACCATGGTTCCATTAGGTGTTTGTCTGATTTGTACAGGAACGTCCTCTGGAGGTGTTTCTCCTACTAGAAGAGAACAGCCATTATTCACCCTCAGACAAGTTGGAATGATCTGTGAACGCCTATTGAAAGAAAGGGAGGAGAAGGTGCGGGAGGAGTACGAGGAGACCATGACATCAAAATTGGCAGGTTGGTCCACTGGGACCAAAAATACATTACTGTGATACAGAAGAACATGAATCAGTTGACTCAAGAAAGGGCCAGTCATATATTTAGTCAAGGATATATGTTTTACTTTTTCATAGGTTAGTTTGGGGAGTGAAAAATGGATTGCAAAAAATAAAAAGCTCTTTATTATTTTAAAATATAATTGTCAATTAAGTCACAAACTATACTAAATTCAGTGTCTGCACATTTGTACTGTTGTAGCAACACATTTTAATAATTGTGGTATATGTATTGAATAACAGTCCAAATTAAGACCCGACCAATTAAGTGAGCAATTATTTCAGCAGTAATCTTGTTAAATGGTAGTATTTCATTGAGGAGGGGGTCACTGTTCTGCCAAGCTTTGTGTAATGATTAAATGGCTTTGTTTTGTTTTTGCTTTTCAACCAAGCCATATTTTAGTATTGGGATAAAGTTATTTCCATTGTTGGTGTCTAAATACTGTGTCTGGTGATGTTGCCTATTGTTTAAAGATATCTTTATCAAAAGGATTGAACAACTGTCTGGGAGGTTTAGACTTTTGTATTGACATTAATGATCGCTTTGATTTGCTGTACATTTCAGAACAATATGACACCTTTGTGAAATTCACACATGATCAGTTAATGCGACGATTCGGGGAGCAACCTGCAAGCTGTGAGTTGTCTAAGTGATTCCTCTTTTGCTGGCGTCCTGTCTGTGAACAAGTCTTGGATCTCAGTTTGGAATGTGCCTCTGAAGTAACCAGTCTGCTTTCTCTTTTTTTCAATTTCATCTCCCCTCATGCAGATGTTTCCTGAGTGTGGCACAGAAATCTTTGCAAGAAAGCCTTCTCTTGCTGCAAGCTGTCATGTGACATCTCAAGAAAGAAAGGCCTCACTGTAAGAGATTCAGTTTAGCTAGTTTAAATGAAACTTTCTTACTGTGCCATATTTCTGTCTTTGGGCAAAAGTTTTTATGAAGCTGTTGTCAGTTGTTACCACTCTGTTGTAAGCAACTAGGTGCTTCCTAATGTACATTAATGGACCCTGTCAATACCAGTGGCCTATGTTCCTCCTGATGTACGTGTTATCTACCCCGTTCTCCCTCTCTTTTGTAATGATTCCCAGCATTCCGGGCTTTGTCATTTGTTTCCGTTTGTTACATGTAAATACAATCAAGCAGTTTTACACAAGGTTTGCTGGTCAATCTGAAAGAAGTTGGAAGAAACAGCTGAACAGAGAGAACGTTTCCAGTTTGTTCGCTGTTCATTGTTTTTAAAATTGAACATTAAGTAGGCACTTTTTTCCCCCCCCTCCCCATCAGTGTTTTATTTATTTAGACTTTTGTTTTGCTGTTGTCACTTTGAAACCAATGTACTTATTGGAAGGAAGAAAAAAACCAATAAATCTTTTAGGAGTCGGTTTGGTGTATATGGGACACTTCCAACTATCATTTTGCTTAAGCTGTGCTTTCAGTATAAAAATATTAGTGCACAAATACCAAGTTCTGAGTTTCTAGATTATCAGATCATACCAGCCGAAACTATATCCTTCTTGAACATCAAGCACTTGATGCAAATGGCCCTGAATGTTTTAATAGAGATGTAGTGTGTGTGTATGCTGTTCTGCCAAATGCACAGTGACTCAGGCATTAATCACATCTTTTATTAGAGAGGAAAATACAGCGAAGTATAAATCCAGGTCACAATAGTTTAGTTTTACAATGAAAGCAGACTATCTTTCTTTCTGGCTGGTGGGTCAGCAGCCTCCCCAGGTGAGCCGAGCCACGTGGTCCGTCTTCTGCTTAGTGCACTTAATGAATCCCAGAAATTCAAGCTCAGACACAGCTCGGATGAAACGAGCACTAGAAATTGTTAAGGAACATTTCAGAATTAAAAACAAAAAAGTGAAAGCTCAGCACTCAACTGCCACATGTCAAGTAATTTTCTCAACATGGGAACTAGTGGCCCCGGAGCAAATGCTGTACCTGCCAATTATTTCAGCCTTGTGACCTTTATTGTAGTTCACACCCCCAGTTATCTGAAATTGATAAACCCAAAACAGAGCTATGGAAGGATACTGTTTCACTTCATCCACTTTGCCAAAATTTTCAGAATCTGGATCGTTACCCTCGGCTGCAGAAACCACAGTGGTGTAGGCCTGAGAACAAACACATTTTCATGTTGGTGTCTAGTCCGGTTTGGCCAGTATCTGATCTTCAAATCAAGAACATGACACTGATCCTCAGGGTCAATAAAGCCTCTTCTACAGAAAGAAGTAGTTCAGATCGTAACCACTTGTAAGGAGAAGGTGAAAGCAGTGCATGTAAAAAGATAATAGTATACAAGCAGAATTATCTCTGTAGGTTTACTTGCTTGGTTAAATCACAGATAATTAGCCCACAAATAATTGTATGTCAACATACCTCCAGCCAGTCAAACAGGTTAATCAGCCTGCCGCACTCTAGATGGAGCTTGTAAGCAATGCAGATATCAGGAGCAGCATTAGAGACTGACCCATCCTCAGCCTTTAGGCTGTCATTCTGAAAGAGCAGCCAAAGATGGAGAACAACTGTAAGCATGTTTAAGATAACAGCAGTTTAACAGTATTATACAAAACACCACTTCATACTGCCAGTTGAGCTTGATTGAGTATTTATTACTTTCAGGCCCTCCTACAATAGTAACACACTTGATAAGATGAGTCAGATTTACCTGAAGATAATAATAGGGACTGCTAAGAGCAGCCCGAATGGAGGTGCGAGGTGTAGCGTTGATGTGGCGTCTCACTGTGGCAGACGAACTGTAGTAGCAAACTTCATTCAATGTCTGAGACTCAGGGAGAGACAGGTGATTCCTGGGTGGGAGAGAATTGTTTGTTGAATAAGAATTTCTATGCTATTCATATGTATAAAACTGCTGCACCACATTGAGTAGGGCTAGAAGGCAACCAGTCTTACTTCACTAAGCTGTCAATAAATTCAAGGGCTTCATCTCGTAGAACCTCAAACGGACTCAGCTTCTTGGATCTCCGAGACTCGTTCATCTCCAGTAGCGTCTACAATACCATGGGAATAACTTGAGTATTTATATGTCAGTGTTTTACATCAACAAGGTGGAGAATCCCCTTCCCAGGAACCCAGTGAAAATACCATTCTTCATAAAACATACTACCTTCTGCAGCTGGAAGAGATCAGTTTTCTTTTGAAGGTTTTTCACAGGAGAGGTGAAACTCTCCTCCACACTTGGGGCAGTTTCAGCAGCTGTTGCTGCTAAGAACAAGTCAGAGAACAAGAACTTACAAGGAGGGATGGGTATGCTATTCCACTTCTTTCAATAAGTTTCTACAGAACGAGATTATCCCGAGATGAACATTAAATGAAGGAAAAGTAAGAATCTATGAACAGAGCTTAACTACATTTGTTAATACTTACTGTCCAGCTGTTGAAATTTACCAAGCAGCTCCTCCAGTTGGACCAGCGCGTTCTTCATCTTCTCACACTTCAGAATCTCTGCACACCTCTGGAGTGACGCAATCAACTCATCTTTCGCCAGCATCCTTGAAGGAAAACCACAGGAGGCGTACAACTGAAGAGTACAGCAGCACCTCAGATGGCTAACTTCAGACTGGGTTGGTGTTGCACAATCCTATGTTACTGAATATTAATGGCTATTAATGGCTGCAGGAGGTGCAGTGACCCCCCCCCCTTTTGATTTAGTAGTTAAAACGGATAATATAATCCATTTGTTGGCCCCACTTATTAGTGTTAATTATCCAGACTTACTTGAGAAGCTTCATAGCTGACTGGTAATCCTCATTCTCCCATACATTCTTCTCAAGGCATATTAAATAGAGCTCCCTGATCTGTAACACAGACATAATTTTAGTGTCACATCAAGGTAAACATATATTAAATACTTGTAGAAAAAGATTACAAACAAGTGGAGCTACTACCAAAACGCATCAAAGTTCTTTCAAAGGTTTCTATTATTTAAACATAAAGCGGTGAGTTTTGCCTGTTTTCCGAGGGGGTATCGAGGTAAAGATGAGGTCAGACTGTGGAGGCACCTCAGGATGGGATAATAGTTCTTGTGATATTTGTGAAGATCCTTTATCAGCTTCTGACACACGTCCTACAAGCAGAGAAATAGCCTGAAGTGGTAGATTTTCTAGATATATGCACTCATTAATGGGCAGTGCCTCATGTATAGACATAAAAACTAAGAATGTACCTTTAAATGAGTGTCATCCTTCAACAGATCAGCCTGTTCCTGAGGGTCCTGCTTCTCAACATAACTAGGGGAGGGGAAAAAAAGACAAGATATAAAATTTTTATGGGGAAATCTATGGTAGATACTCGTGTTTACTGCTTCCAGTCAGGTTAAATGGTACTTTTATACAGTTTCTTTAAAAAGTGGAAAGTAAGGTAGTGTGAAAACCAAATTGTGTGCACCTCTTGAATGACGGCAGCTGTCTTATTCTCTCCAGGTCGCGGTGGCTCAGCCGCATCACATTATACAAAGCCTCCCTCTTCTTACAGCACAGAACACTAAGAGGCTGGGAGTGAAAGTGCTCCAGCAGAGCCAGCTGCACAAAGGCAGAGCAGATATTTTGTTGCATGGATGCAAACCTGAATTATATCTTCAGACAAGGACACGACCAGAGGGCAGACAAACAGTATTTAGAAGCTTCTCTGTACCTGCATGCCTTTGATGAAGTTTTTCACTGTGAAATCATGGTACAAGAAGATGTTTATCAGCACCTGCATCACTTTACTGCTGAGCTTAAAGGGGAAGTGATGAGTCAGGATGAACTGAAAACACAGAAAGGACAATAATGAAATTACTGTCCTGGGATTTCATTTAAAGTTGGTCATTTTCTATATTAATAGCATTTTAAACACACTTCCCAGTCAAAGACTAAAACTAAATCGCCTCAATTCACTGTGAATGTCTGTTAATCCGTCAGTCCTGGATTATTTTATTTGTCTGTGCCACAGACATCTATTGTTGTTTAAAAACACATCAGTGAAACACACTGCTAGCTCAAGTGTTTCCTCATTACAAAACACCAGACCCTAATATTTTTGCATGTGCTCTGGGACACAAATGATTTAAAATAATCAGCCAAATTAAAAAAATATAGCCTCAATAATGATTACAGGATGTAGAATTCACGTCATGAAGTTAAAAAAGTGAGTAAAACATCTTCAAAAGAACAGCTTTACTTGATATAGCATCTTTATGATTAAAAGTTGTGCAATACCCAGTATATTACAATGCTTAAATTATTATGTGGATGATGTATTGTACTTTATGAACTTCAGATGCATTTCTTTTGTACTGTAGTGTGTGTCAGAATAAACCTACCTTGTCTATGACTGTGGCCAGGTGCTGTGTGCAGGAAAGGGACTGGAAGAGCTCTATACACAGCAGGGAGGACACAGAGTGAGGCAACATGTGCTGGATGGTGCTGGGTGATGTGGCGATACCAAAGATGAACATTAGCGGAAGACGTTCAATATACCGACTGTGGAGCAGAAAACAAGGTTATACACACACAGGTGACAATTTCATTAACATTATATTATCACATTCACTGGAAAAATGTAAGACAGGAAAACAGATCTATAAATAGTGAATGCTATCCAAACAAACTTGGGTAAATCTTATTATTATAGATATGGGTGGAGGCTGATATAATAATAAAATAAAATAACATGGAAAAGGTTTAGAGTTCCTAGATACCTGCAGATAAGTATGAAGTCTTGAAGAACTCTCGGATTGAAGGCCTCTAAATCTTTAAAAATAATAACAACAGGAGGCTGCTGCTGCTGCTCATCTCTTACGGAACTACTACGCTTTTTTCCAGGGGTACCGGTTTTCGATTTCTGGAAAATCCAGAAAATGCGGTTTAGTTTGAATTCCTTCAGCTGATCAAATGTATTTTATGAAACAAGCAATGCGTCTCATTCACCAACCACCGAACAAATTTGTTCGTAAAACCCACTTAGGAATTTTTCACAAAAGGTTCTGACATTCACCAATGTTTTCTTCTCTGGAACTTGTTTCGGTAAGAACAGAATCTACACACACTCACTTACGCACAATTGACCGCTGACGTGTGTGAAATAACTAGTCATTTAGTTTATTAGTTCTACAGATGTATAATATAAGATTTAAGTTACAGTAACAGTTTTGTCATTATAAGTTTTTCTTTAATATTTCCCCATTGTTTTAAAAAGCATTATGGTCTTTTAAAACAAATAAACACTACACTAAATATTACAGCAAGCAAATAGTTTGTTTTTAAGGTTTTAAAATAAACTTTTCCAGTGTGATTATTTGTATCTTAGAATTAGGAAGCACATTAGTTAAAAACCCAAACAGGTTTAAGTGCATATCCTTATTTCTAATTTATGTTCATTTCTTTAAGTGTCTCTAGGACATTTCGGTCAGTGTGTAAGTGTTTTGTTATAGGCTTCATCAGTATAAGAACACAGGTGCAAACAATTCTGCTGTTTAAAAATGTGATCATGAATCACACAGACTTTTCTTAGGACCTTTCTTGAGAACCTACAAAGAAAATTAAGAAAACACTTAGGAAGATGTTGGTGAATGAGACCCAGTGTTTTGTGACCTCACCTTAGTTGTTGTACTGTACCAATCACAGAGTGTACCAAGGGAGCAGTGCACACTCTTGTGAAGCTGAATGCTGGCCGCTTCCTCTTCATCATCATCATCATCATCCATGGTTACATCTGTACCCATCAACCTCTCCAGGACCCTCTTCATCAGATACTTCAGTGCTAAAATAAAAAAGCAGAAATATACATGTCAGTGCTTAAACTGTTACAGGGACACATTTCACTACCATTACTCCTCTAAGATTAGTATCAGTACTAACAATCCTTACAGTCCTTTACCTGCACACTCTTTGGCCTGTACAGAGGCCACATGAGGAGTGACAGACTGCTGGAGCAGGTCAGACAGACTCTGGAAGGTCATGTCATGATCTGGGATGTTCACTCCTGCGGAGAATATTAATGTTAAGACCATTGACTGTATGTAAAAGATGGACAAACCCACCGTGACGTCACCCACTGGTTTTCTGAAGAGTGGTTTTGAAGCTCAGGTTTGGCCGCTGCCATATTGCTAGCGCTTCACTCCGCATGCTATGGCTAATTCAAAAATAGGCAAAGAGGTGGAGCGAGAGTGAAGCTGAGGTGGGCTGAATGGGCAGAATGAAGCTAGCCACCAGTGGCAGGACTCTCCCACCTGTCACTCAAAATGGCTACGCCATTAATTATGTGTAACTTTTAGTCTCAATACAATTTAAATGGGCAAGTTAAAAAAAAATACAGTTGTCATGAAAGGGGAAAATAGCTATAGAGACCATAACCATTTGTACCAGGTTGTAAACACGTTTATTTCTGCTGTAAAGTTGGGCAATTTAACATTTAACACATCCGCAGCTTCATTTTTTTTAATCCCTCAGAGGTCGCTGCCTGGTTTAAACAGAGTGGTGAAAATAAACGGAGTGGAAATATTTTGCTTCCATTACATTATAACTTGGCTGCTGCTGGAATAGCCAATCAAAAGTCAAAGGTTACCCTCTCGTCACCAGTGTACCTAACAAAAGAGCTGCGGTGGGAATCTCACTGGCCCTCATCTGTGACGTCCAGTCGCCATGTTGACGGGTGGAAGAACACTTCCTAGTGAAGTCCAACAAACTGTCCAAGATTTTCCTGTTGAGCTCATCCTGTAAAACCTTACAAACAACACAGAAAAGTTAAACACAATCTACAACATTTATATTTTAAGGCTATTGTTTACCTTCCGTTCATTGAATAAAAAGTTGCTCCAAAGGGGAGTGATAAAAATCTGAACTAAACTAAATAAATCAGTTCTTTGGGGAGTTTTGTTTAAAATAATAAATATTTAATATTAACAATACACTGTTAAGACTGGAGACAAGTTACTTCTACTTTCCCCACACTGCTTCACTGGAGTGAAGATTCTTCAGTACCTGTTCTTACCTCTGTGTCTGTTTTAATTTTGTCCCACAGATCCTGACAAAGCCTGAATCGTATCTCACTGGTCTCAGCAACTTCACAACCAACAGTGAAATAATCCTCTGTGGAGAAATGGCAGACGACACGTTTATAAATTAGGAAGTCAACGTATCAAGATAAAGACACTCTCCTTTAAATATCAACACAACTCACCCAAACTGGACGTCTTCTTCTTCTTCTTGGCACTTGGTTTGAAGACAAAACATCCCTGAAATATCAGTGACAGTAAGTTACAAAGGTGCAGCCTAACTGTAATCATAAACAAAGTAGTTAAATATGACCTGGTTGTATCATGTTTGTCAATGCCCGTTTCATGCAAACCTAACGTCAATATATTCCGTTACCTTTGACACAGATGAAGTCGACATCTCAGGACTGTAAGTAACTACATGAAATGGCTCTTTAGCTCAATATCAGCATCTTTGCACTCAGGTCTCGATTACAGTGAAGCATTCATTTAAAAAGACGGGTGTGCTCGGCGTTTAGCCTACTTCCCGCCAATATGACATTTCCGGAAAGGGTTGTGTTCAGCTGTTAAAAGGCAACGCGGGTGTGTTAATATTTTCTTAAGTTCTGAGTTATCGGATATGGTCAAATGTGTCGTCTATCATAGGCAAATTACAAATTCAGCTTGTGACCTTTTTTTCTTTTTTAGTTTATAGGCATTATTCTCCAGTTTTAACAGCGGTGGTTTGTTTTCTTAACATTGCTGATCTTGAACACCCCCGAACCCTGGTTTCCCTGTAGTGGCCTCGCTGCAAGCCTCGACCTTTCCACCATTGTCTATGAAAACGATACGTCACCGGTTTCAACGAAGGGATGGAGCCAATCCTAGCTGACACTGGCGGTGCGGGGTACACCCTGGATAGATTGGACCGACAGACACAGACAACCCCCACCCACCCACCCACACACACACACACACACACACACACACACACACACACACACACACACACGCACACACACACCCAGAGTACCTTGGAAAAAATGAATTGTATAGACTTATTGTGCTAACAGTAAAAAATGAATTGCTATACAGTTATGCTATGAAAACGGTTTCCAAAATAGGTTCTGCAAACATGTAACTCAAGAATAGAATATTAAAAGTGATTTTTCTATAATGCTCAGAAATGATGCAATGGTCAACTACTATACTTATACCCTACTATATATTTTCCATAAAACATTACATTGTCAGTAGTATTTTAACCAATTGTATTAGGTTACCACGGGGCAGTGTATAATCCTATAAATATCCCAAAACAAATCACTATAAACCAAACTATGTAAACTACAAAAGTCAGACATTAGGGGAAAATAAAACAGCTGCAGACAATATTTTACAAAAAGAAACAGTAACATTTTATTGAACACTGTGTGGAAGACGTAAATATTACAGATAGGTCTACTAGTGTTGAAAAAGGATAAAATAAATACAAATGGAACTTGAAATCCCATAGGGATATATAAAAACATAGTTTTTCTTTAAAAGTCTCCATTTAGCAAAAAAAAAAAAAAAAACATCTTCAGTACTAAGCATAAATACAAACGTTTCTAAAATCTATGCCCTATAGCTTACCTGGTTATTATAACTAACATACATAAAATCATCCAAGACATTTTTTCATTAAGTACAAAACAGGCCATGTCATCATTACTGTGACCATTACTGTTAACAGCTGGAAATCTGATGCTTTAAATAAACAAACCATTCTGCAGCATAACTTCTCAAATCCTGAGTGAGACTGAGTTAAAAACAAAATGATGAGCTATGATCCGCTATAAAGCCACTTTTTTATTATGACTATGGGCCTCATGTCTTGTAGCTGCTTTAGCAGAAGATCAGCACCATCTGAAAAGGTTTTATCCATGACAATCTTGACATTGCTCACTGATTTGATATTTAATGGATTTCTAAAGTCTACAACATTTTCATAGCCTCTAAATTCATCAGCTATTGTACTATTCAATGCAGATTTATGTTTGTAAGTTTGTTGTTTCTTGGACGGTAGTTCAGCACTGGATTTATCATTTAATTTGCGTTTGGAAGAGTGGGTTGACTCTGAGGTTTCCAAGAACTTAAGGAAGGAGTCCTCAAGTCCTAAAGGCTTGAAAGACCCTTGCATGACCCCCTCCTCACGTTGTTCTTGGGCTGAAGGAGTACCAGGATTTGAGTTCTCTCTTGAACTGTTAACAGTTGAACGGTTCCTAAGGGTCTGCATCCTCTCTGGACAAGCTGGTGTAGGATGTGCAGGTTTTCTGGGACGGCCTCTTTTAGTTCCTCCTTCTGTCCCAGTGGAAGTTTGAGATTCTGCACTATCATCATTAGACAGCTTGCTGTCTTCTTGGCTTATTCTATCCTCCATCTCATCCATCTTCTGGTCACTGAGCTTGTCGCTGTCTTCTGGCTCCGTCTCCTCAGAGGATGAGCTCGACGCACCCTCAGGTTTGTTTGCATCTTTGAATCTGGAGCGCGAGTATTTTTTGCAGAAAATGAACTGACTCCTCTGATCTTCAATGTATCGTTCTGTGAGGCCATGAGTGGTGTAATGCTTAAATATATTTCTTTCAGCCCGCTCCACTGCATCACACCCTATGATCATGCACGGGTACTGCAGGGCGGACTTCTTGATGCACATGGCTGATGCCTCCTCGTGGGATTTTAGTGTGGGTTTTCCAAAACTAGTCCAATGTTCAATGGACTTTACATCTTTCTTTTTAGTGTTTTTCTTCTTCATTTTGAATTTGCTTTCTACATTCTCTTTTCCATTGTTAACCCCAGGGAAGAGCCCTACAGATTTAGTCCTTCTTCCATCACTTATTTTGGGATCATAAACATAATCATGCTTTTTGATCAGGTGACGGAGGAGGTTTGATTTTGTAGTGTAAACACGGTCACATCCATCGTACTCGCACTTAAAAGTTGGATCAACTGAGCCGCTCTCAGAAATGGCAATTTCCTTGTGGTAATTCTTAATGTGCTCAATGTAATTTTCCACAGAACTGAAGGGAAGAGCACACTCTGGCCGGTCACAGTTGAAAGTCTCTATGGACATGTTAGCCATCATGGCAGTGGCCTTGTCACGGGCGAACTTGTGAAGTAAGAGGTAATGCTGCACTAACTTTGTGATTCCCATGAATACCCTTGAACAGTTTTTCACCTGACACCTGACTTCATTATCTTTTCCTATACTCTGATTGCTCTCCTGTCCATTTTTAACACAAGTCTTTTCAGTGTCAGGTTCAGTCTTATTAGGCAAGGATGCCTGATGCATGGCCCTGTAATGGAGAATCAAATTGTGCTGGATGGTAAAGGCAGCAGTGCATCCTTCATGAACACAGCGGTATGGTCTATATGGACTGTAGGCATTGTCTGAGTCATACATTTTGAGGCTCAGCCTTCTCTGAAATTTCTCTTTCCTTGGGGATTGATCCTTTGTGGGTGTGTTTTTGGAGCTGCTAGGTTTCTCTGGGGAAGATGAAGCAGATGCATTAGGAAGGCTGGATGTCGACTCTTTTACTTTGTTTAAAGATGCATCTGATCGTCCTTGCTGCTCCTTTGCTTTGCAAGTCGGACTGAGTTTCTCTTTCAAACTAGATTTCTGTTTCACATCTGGACTCTTGTTTACAGCAGCCACTTTAGGTTGCTCTGGGGTTCGTTCAGGAACTAGTGCCACCTCACCAAATGACCTGTCATTCAAATAGTTTTGAGGTGATGGTAGTCTTGTAACAGTTGATATTTCAGGTGTAAAGCCCTCTTTTACTGCATCTTCAGGTGAGGTGATTTGAGTAACTTCTGGATTGTTTTCATTGATTGTTTGAGGTGCAATTGAAATGTCAATTGGTTCCTGTTTTATAGCAGGCATTACAGCTGCAAAGCGTGTTGTACAACTGGAATTGGCATCGGTGGTTGCATTGCTAACAAGCATATCATCTTTGTTAAGTCTAAATGCACGCCTGTTTCGAGCACTGATCCTTAGCTTCTGCATTTCTGTCTTTGACAATCGATGGACTTTTTCATAGTGAATTCTCAACCCTGTTGTCCTGGTGAATGTTTTTGGACAAATCTGACAAGGATATGGAGACAGTTTGGATGGTGTTCTTTTTAGTTCTTCAATCATTTCATTAGAGTAATCATGCATTTTGCTTAAGTGTTTGAATAACGCTTCCTTTGTCATGAATGAGTACTCACAATCATCCTGGTCACATTTAAAAGGTTTAGGTACCTTTTCAGAAGGCTTGTCATCACCTTTATTCTTTATTTTACCTTTTTCTCTTTCAGGAGCACGGTCACAATGACGGACATTTTTCTCTAAGGACAGAGCACTTCGCATCTTCTCCTGTGCAGCCTCAATCAAATCCAGCCTTTGAAAAGCATGTGAAATTTCCATTAGGTGATCTTCTTGATAAGGTACAGTGAGGACTGGATTTTCCACTTCTGCTGTTTTCTCATGCTGGTTTTCAGGGGAAACTGAGAAAGAGTTTGAATAATCCATGATATTTGTATTTTGGGGCTCCTGTTTCAGTACCACTGGTGAAGTCAAAGTGGTCAAGCTACAAGATTCCTGTGAGAAATCACCATTTGACATGTTAAATATTGCTCCATTGGTGTCAGGGACATGGGGGTCATTGAGAAAATCAAGAAATGATGTTGGCAGATCAGCCGTCAGGTCAATTTCATCTAAAGGTCTGCACTGTGAGCGTTTAGATAGGTGACCTCCAAGAGATTTGGTACTAGTGAACTCTCTGAAGCATCTCCTGCAAATGACTTTGCCATCTCTAATAATTGCTGGCCATTTGGTTCGCTTGCTCAGCCTGATGCGTTTCCCTTTGTGTGTATCAGTGTTGCTGCCCTTTTCGTCAGGGGGGTTAGCCTCACAGTCAACATTAGGACAGTTCTCCTCATAAGGGAAATCTGTGGGAATGACACTAGGTGGACTGAGCATGCCATCCACAGAGTTATCCATCTGATCAAAACCAGGAGCTGAGATATTCTCAGTTTTAATAATTTCATTTGTAGCCTTTAATGCAACTTGGGCCTCAGGGCTCAGACATTTCATGGGAATATCAACTGATGAACCTTGAGTAATACAAGAGTTTTCACTCTGAGCATACGGAGTGTGGTAACTGCCTTCAGGAAGGCTGTCAATTGTCGAGATACTATTTCCATTATCCA
Organism: Monopterus albus; assembly: GCF_001952655.1. Taxonomy (NCBI): domain Eukaryota; kingdom Metazoa; phylum Chordata; class Actinopteri; order Synbranchiformes; family Synbranchidae; genus Monopterus; species Monopterus albus. The sequence goes on along the minus strand of NW_018127893.1, from coordinate 3,136,604 downwards.
ACTGTCCTGTCATACTAGCACTGATTTTTCTCACATCTAAACCTTCTCCACTACTCTCTGCATGCATAAGCCCATACTGATGCCCTCCATTATGCATTTGCCCTGCATTGTCAAGCATCAGAGAACTGGACACATACTGAGACATCAAACTTGAATCTGAAGGAGCATGAGACATGGAGGGACCATGTATGGCTGGCACTGAATGATCTCTATCAGATGGAAGAGACGCTGTGGTTTGATAAGGGTCTGCCTGCCACTGAGGATAGCTGCGGGAGGGGTAATCATTCATGTTGAAGGCATCTGGATAGCAGTTGTTCACTGGAGGTGAAGACCATGACTGGGACATGTCTGCAGGCATCATTCCTCCAGAACTGTTCAGGTTTCCCCATGATTGGTACAGTGTGGGGTTTACCATTGGAGTGATAGGCACAGGCTCCATTGATGCAGGATAACACTGGACAGGTGAGGTTGAGCATCCCACTGGGTAATCCATTTGCTGCACCCCAGGTTTGTTGCATAGTGTTCCTGGCTGATGTGACAGCCTTTTCCCTGGGTTTTGAGACTGATTTGGTGACACGTGCCCACTTGGTGCTTTTTTGGCAGTGATTTTCGCCACTTTGTTATATTTCTTTGCCAACTTCCAGTCTTCAAATATTTCAGGGTGTTGTTTCTTCACATGCCTAGACAGACTTTTGTTTGTACTATAAGCCCTTGTACAGTCACTATATGGGCAGCAATGCAGGGGCTCTTCACTGCCAGCAGAAGCAGCAGGTGTATTGGAGGGATATCCTTCTAATGAGCAAGGAATTTCTGTCTTGATTTGACTTGGAGAAATTATTTGTGGTATTGTTTTTGGAAATTCATTACTTTGAACATTATTTTGCTCCTCAGCCTGGTGAACTGGCACTGGGTTTGTTGCAGCAGGGACAGGATACACAAGGGGAATCTCACCTTGTCCAGCCACACTGTGGTGTACAGCTGGAGCCTCCGGCGGTAGTTTTACATCTGTTGGTGCTGGAGTGGGGATTGTCAGTGGAGTGTAGCATTTCTCTGGTTCTTTTATTTCAGGATATGCCACTGAATTCAGCATGCTTTCAATCGAGTGTTTTACTCTCACAGGAACAGGCTCTTTAGCAACCTCTGGTGATCTACATGGTGATGTGTTTGCCATCGATGCTTCCTTCATATAAACATCTGTGCTAATCCTTTCAAAGCAAACCGCAGCAGAGCATGCGTCTTCTTTGCTTGGGGTGCTCTCGAGTGGTGGTCCTACTTTTGGAGTGACAGGCGGGTTTTGATTTATGATGGGCAAATTGTTTACTGCATTATTTGTATTATGATTCTCTTGGTGAGACAAGAATTGAGACTGTGAGTAGAATATTTTACCACAGTTATCTGTTTGGCAGGTGTAGGTAAGGTAATGCTGAGCCTCATGATCATACAACAAGTAAGCCTCACTGAAAACTTTACCACAGTTAGGGAACATGCACTGGGCCTTAAATTCTGGGTGTGTTTTTCGATGCATGAGAAGCTCAGAATTGGAGTTAAAGCTGGCCTTGCAATCCAATTGTATGCAGATGTATGGTTTGCTGCCACAGTGCATCTGCAAATGATCATTAAGATGTCTGACATTAACAAACTGCCGTCTGCAATACTGGCACACCACTTTCTGTTTTTGTATCTCTAAAAACCTCATGGCCTCTTCGTCGTCCTTGTGGGATCGGACATGAGCCATGAGGTTACGGAAAAACTTGAAAGCCTTGGAGCAGTTTTTAACAGGACAGAAACAGTCTTGACTTATCTGTGTATCAGATGTAGTTTGTTCAGTCTTAGTTGGAGATGCCAATGTGTCACCAATTTGAGACTCGGTTTTAACAGGGTTCATGTATGTCTTACCAGCAACTTTCAAATTTTTTGATGGACTTTTAGGAGACTGAGGTGGTTTGGTTACCTTTCTTGCAGCTTTCATTGCAGCTAGTCTCTCTTTGCAAGATTGCTTTACATGTGATGCTACATGTGGCTCTAAAACCTCCCTACTTTCAAAACTGTCAGCACAAATTGGACAAAGATACACTCCATCTTTGAAATGTTTCTGAGCGTGGCGAACAATCCTGTGACCCAAGAACTCCTTGTCACACAAAACACAATACTGCATGTAGGCTCGCCAGTTTCTGAACCGAGCAGACACAAAACCCTGCTCCCTAAGTTTTTTAGCCTCTCTGTTTTTTTCTCTTTCATCTGTGATTTCATTGAGTTCATTTGTAGTGGTTAACAGAAAATCTTCCAGGTCTCTGTATTCAGGGAGCTTGCCAAGGGCACTTTCCACTTCTTGTTCATCTGTGTCATTGAGTGTGTCAACAGATGACACAATAGCTGCCTCCTCACCCATCAGTGCCAAGCAGTTGCGTTTCAGTGTTTTCCAGTCCCAGAACTCTGGATCAAAAGGCCACTGTGTCTTCAAGGCCAGCAGTAATTCACAACGTAAAGAATTGGGCACTGGTAGACTGCCGTCCTCCTCAGGCTTTTGGTCAGGTTCGTTGTATAGCGACTCCACAGCATAATATGAGTCAACACCTGGTTCAAGGAGGAATTCTGTCAGCTGGCATGCACGCTTAACCTCTAGATCAGTTGGCAAGAGGCAGGAAATAGTCTTGCAAATGGTAGACTTGCTGTCCTTATGGTCACTGGAGGTCATTTTCAGAGCTTGAATGCACATTTCCACGCACACTGGAAGCCCCACCTCTCCAACCTATGGAAATTTTTAAAAAGTAATATGGTTGATGCCATGTCTCATTATTCTGCTATCAGCTACATATTTGTAGACTATTGTTCTTACCTCATTCTGGATAACTTTAATGAGAAACAGAATGTGACAGACGCTTCTGCACATAAGTGCCATCTCTTTGCTGTGTCCGAGAAAAGCATCAGCAGATGCCTCTAAACGCATGAGTAGCTTACTCCAGAACAGTGTAAGTTCCCTGGAAAACATTACAAACGCTACTGTTAAAAACAAAAACTATTTTCATCATCAATTATCAAGTATTTGTTTGATCTATGGAACATTAGAAAACAAAACCTTTCAAGTACTGAGCTATCAAGAGAATCTGAGCCTGAAACAGACAGCATCAGGATCTGTTCAACAGTGAGGGGATCTCTGTGCATATTTATTAATTCCATTGCTTATTTTAGAATAAAAGTCAACTGCATTATACATTGTTCCAAGGCCACTGTATTCTTGAGAGTACTTTATCTGAAACAAACACTTACCAGGCACAGTAAACATCTCCTTGGAGTAGCTGTCGCTTGAGAAAGGCAGAACATAAGCAGAAAGCTCCTTTCTCATCCCCCTCTGACTCCAAGTTGCAGATCATTTCAAGAGCATCTTTACAGTCTATTGATGCAATCTATTCAGGAAAAAAGAGAAGTAATTACTTAAATTTAACATTAAAAAGGAATATTTGCCATTTTTAATCAATAATGTCGGGACCATTTTACATTAAATATTGGGGAAGTGCTAAGCAATTAGTGAGTTTTATTGGTTCAGTTTAGTTTTGAAAAATAGTCTGTTTACAGTCCAAAAGTATGTTTAACATAAACACTGAATGTTGATCCATTCAAAAAGCACAGCACTTGTTCAGGCGGAGCGTGCACCAAGTATCCACAAGGGGACTGTGTTGCTGTGTGGCATTTCTTACCTCTTCCATTAAGTGCTCCTGATTTTTTGTCATGCAGATGCACAACAAGTATGTTTGTTTGAAGTTCCCTTTTCCTTCATATCCCGGATATTCTGAGCACATCTTTGCAAGAACAGCGGCTTTATCAACACTGTCCACTTTGATTAGGTGCTTTATTCGCATGTTTAGAAGCGTGGGACCTTCCAACTCGAGATACTCATGAACTAGGAGGCAGATATTGTAAAATGGAGATGACAAGAGAGAAAATGTGAGAAACTGCAGGAGAGGCAACTCATATAATTAGAACTCAGACCAAACAATTATCATTTCATGCAATTAAAACTATAAGAGTAAGTGTGGTGGGTCTCTAAACCAATATACATCAAGTCAGGAACTAACTTTGCTCAGTCTTAGGGATTTGACTGGACAAGATGCTGCTTAGTGTGGTGTTGGACCAGACGCCATCCTGCTGTGCCAGAACTGAGAGCAAACAAAGCTGTGTGCTCCCACTTTCTTGCAAAAGGCTGTGTGCCAACTGCAACAGAAGACAAATAAATATGCATAAACTACTAAAACTTCAGTGAGTCACACTTAAAATGTGACCAGAGCCAACAGGATGAAATAATTGTTATAATAATGTTCTAGCTATTTGTGTCACCATCAACAAAGTTACATTTCTTTTTTTTGATTTTACATGTCACTCTAGTATAAAGAACCAACACACCCCTGCATTTAAACCCCTACATTTTTACTGCTTTACTGCTGAGCTAAACTAAATGGTTTAGCTAGAAACCATTCAAGGTAAGGTAGAAAAAAAAAATCTAAACAGCCCCAACGATACTGACCTTCATGGAGGACTGAAACTCCTCCCATAAGGCACCAGGGACATGCTGGGGCAGTAAAAGCAGCAGCTCTACACAGCTCCTGTGAATGCAACAGTCATTTGTTAAAGCCACATTTAGGTCAAGGATGTGTGCACACTTCACAAATACCCATGTAAGAACCATACAAATATAACTATTCACAAAGTGTGCAGCTGGAGAGTCAGTGGGGGATTTTGAAAATGTAACTGCAATGACAAACTGGAAAAATCTGAGTTATATTTCAGGAGCAGTGAGACACATCAGTGAAGGTGTGAGTTTTAGTGTTACTAAAGAGTCCCAGCTGTGTGTTTTTTTAATATGGTAGTAATGAAAAACAACAACCACAATAATGTACTGCATGATCAAAATTAGTATTGATAATTAATTAGGTTGCATCCTTGACATTAACATTTGCTGCTTTTGATTCCTTTATTCTTGTGTACGTGCTGCACCTCTATGTGCAAACTTTACTCTGTAGATCAGCCCAAATATGTCGAAGCTCCCCATGAGGTAACCTACATTTCTATTCTGTATTCTAGCCTCGAGGACTTCACATTCATACCTACTTCAAGGGCACATTGTGCAAATAACTCACTGTCTGCAGACAAACTTTTCATACCTAAATTTCTGTTGGGATTGGATTTTATTGTATTAGCTAATATTTCAAATGTTGTGGATCTCTGATTCAGTATCTGAACAGATTAGTTGTCTTAGTAAACCCTCATGTTCAAAGACAAAATACACCAGTGGAACTGCAAAGCAAACAAAATGTTAGGTCTCATGTTTTGGTGCACATCCAAAAGCTGCAACTTATTCCGTCTCACATTACACACTCCCTGAACACTGAAACTCAATGGAGAAATTCCCACCTACAATTTCAGCATTATGTTCATGGCATTAATGTATAAGCCATATTACAGGTCAAATTCATAAGAGAGATGCTGTTCGCAAGAATAAGAAGCATAACGCAGAATTTATTTGTATTGATTTTCAGTATCAACCATGTCAGAGTTTCTACTCACAATGCTAACTTTTCAAGCAGGACTGGCACATTTTCACATTTGGAGGAGAGACAGGAGGCAGCCTTAGCAAAGCTGAGGATGGCCACAGTGTAAACCTCCAGCAAAGGTAGTGGATCCTCATCAGTTTTCCAACGGCCGACATGTTCGACAAGGACCTATAAAAGCCATTAAAATATTACAAATAGAATAATCCCATTGATAGAATGATTTTTTTTATGGATACAAACTACATTTACACACAATGGCTGATTCTGCACATCCTAGTATAAAATGACTGTTACGGAAAAATAAAATGATCAGTTTTGTCAAACAAACAATATAAATCACTAATATCTTTCTTTAGCCCTGAAACAATTAGTCAGTTAAACAGTCGATCAACAAGGAAAAATGCAGGACACCTTCTGTTTCCAGCTTCTCAAATAAGATAGTGTGTTGCTTTTCACATTTTTTAACAATAAAAATGGACTTTCTTTGGGTTTTTGGGCAATTGGCTGTATAAAACAATAAATGTGGGGATGTCACTTCTGACTCAATTGTGATCAACATTTTTTTCACCATCACTTTTAAGACAAAAATAAACAATATATAAAAACCAACCATCAGATTAAACAATAAAGAACAGTTTGCTACAGCCCTGTTTTACTTATCGTTTATCTTTGCTAAAGAGTTATCCTTTTTAATGTACTTCTTACTGTGCTAAAGCTTTTGTATAGGTGTAATTACATATAGACAACTTGTACTTACTGACACCTCTTTATCTGTAATATAGGCAAAACTATTTTTTGGCTCCATGGTAAAAGACAAAATACAGGCTTCATAATCATGGCAGCTGAGAAATGTTTAGAGAGGAAAAATGATTTAATTCCTCTGTGCTAGGAAAAAAAAAAAGAGTAATAATGTAAATGGTCAGATTTGTTGATTTATGGTAATCTTTGTTTAAAAAAAATAAACACAGCTAACTTTCAGATGAAGAAAAAATTCCATACTGCCACAAACTACCAAGAACACAAACAAAACTATTTACTGTTATTATATATCAGAACTAAGTTACACAGAACTTAAAGCAACAGAGCACCAGCTGTGTGCTTCTGAAAAAAAAAACAACTTTTGATCCTCCTATCCTCCCACTTTTTCCCTAAAGCCCAAAATGCATCACTGAAAAACAAAATCCCTCCATTTCTTCCGCACACAAAACTCCTACGGATCCATTTCATCCTGCCAGCCCGTCATTCCTACAGTTGCACTCGTTTTGGATAACTCTCCATCATAATCCGACGAACCCAGCGTTCGAGGTTCGTCCCCTTTTCCTCGGATAACTTTTAAGATGAATGAATTCCTCCCAGTCGGTTAATGTGGGACAGAAACAGATCTATAATTTCGCACTACTTTGGTGCAGTGACAGGAATCTGTGCTGCATAGCAGGTAAATGGAGACCTCGCATAATACTTATGTGGGGTTGGCAAATTAATGAGGATGGACGTGTAATGGAGTCAGTGACCACTGCCACTCCTTCCCTTTTAAATTACCATCTCAGCTAGCTGCAGTCAGATCGCCTGCTGTAACACTGACATCAATTTCACATCTTTTTCCTGGCGCTGGCTATATGCCTATAATGACCATCTGCGCTAATGTAAGCCGGATTAATTAGTTCAAAAGGCCTGGGCTAGCCTTGACAAAAAAAAATCACTGATCTTTCGGTACAATGAAACAGCTTCAGAGAAATAACCAATTTTTACACTAAAATAAAGCCTAAACAAGCATGGACATGCAGTGTTATAACGTTTGAATGACCTTTTCCACAGCAAATACAACCATATAATTCAGTGCATATCAGTGCAATCGCCCTGGAAAATCTTGCTAACGCAGCTATCCATTTTTTGCACAGCATGACCATTGCACAGGACAGGGGGGGACCGTGCATACCAGCTAGCAACATTCATCTGCTCTTAGCTATCTGGCCTGGAAAATACGAGTAATACGCGCACGGTGCGCGCACACTCGTGTGATTTCTTGGCACATGGATAGACAGACTTCGCGAATAAGTGCATGCCACAGACGAGCGTCGTTGAGAGAATGGCTTAAAACCACAGAGGTGGATTTCCCCATCTTGAAATACCAGGCGGCTAGCTCGGCAACTAGCCCCTTAGCTACATTGTTGTAGCAAACGTAGACGCGCATCCTCGGCCAGGAAGCCAGAGGGGCTGCAGGCTCCCCTGGATGAGCAGCAGGAGAACGGTCTAACCTGGCAAAACTCCTGGCAGAAATGCAGGGAGGCTTCCAGCGGAGACTGCGAGCTCTCTTTCAAAGCTGTGGTCAGACCCTGGAGCCGCTCTCGCAGTTCCTCGACAGCTTTCCGTGTGTCATATTCCTTCTCTGTCTCCCCCTCCGCCATCTTCACAACAATCACGACCGCGTACGCACAGATGTTACGCTGCCAAATCCGCACACGCACGCGCACGCAGGGGGGAGGGGAGAGCACACAGTATGCTCCACATAGCCTGCACTTAACCCTGATGTCAACAAAGCGTCAATGCCTTTACAGTTACACAAAGTGACACTTTGCACACGGGCTGGCTGTGACATATCTGCTCACGAGCCAATCTCAGAAAGATGGGATTTATGGATTTCCATGAACACTGCATGCTATCATCACTACAAAGGGCAGCTAAGGACGTGAGCATCATCAGGCAAACAACCTCCAGCAAAGTAAATTACATTTTCACAGATTTGTTCATTGTCTCTAAATGTTCACATGGCACCATATTCTTGTCTGACTTGTCGTTCCAGGGCAGACAGAGGCAGGGTCTGCCTCTCAGGGTCACTTGGGCAGGGCATAAGGCATCAGTAGCATATCACTTAGTAAGTGATGCAAAATGAAGAGCATAAAATTATTATAGTTATGATGTGTGCTATAGTACATTTAAGTATTTTAGCCTCAGAAGATGGCTACATTTATTTAGGCTACACATATTAGCAGGTGAGATTACCCATCACTATATCTGCAGATAATGATCTACAAAAGTTAGAAATGATCATTTACAAAGAATTTAATTTCAAAACAATGTAAATTCTGTAGCAGTTGTGGAGATTTCAGTCATTCAATAAAATGTTCATCAGAAGATGGAGTTTGCTCAGTCAGTTGTCATAAATTTGTAGATGTTCATATCTCTAGTTTTTGTGAGTGATTTGAAGACTTGTTGCCCATGATGACGTCAATTTCAAATTTTAAATTTCATATGCAACACAACATATATTTTGGTTGCCAGTTTTGATTTGAAAATCAAGTACATAATGGCATAATCCTTTAATTAACCTTAAAGTCAAATTCTGCCTTCATGTTGTTGCATATAGTTTGTTACACTATAGCAAACACTTTTGTCCAAAGCACATACCTCCCAAAACTGCTCTCAGTTTTCAGTACCCCAACACACACACACACATTTATTTTAATTCCTCGTGGACACTTTACAGTGACTTATATTCATTTCCTGGAGATATACTCTAACCTTAATCATAGGCACTACTTGCCTAACAACTAATCCTTACCCTAACCTTAAACCAAGTCGTCACTCTAAATTTCAGTTTACATGGTTGGGGCCAGCACAGTCAAGGCTGAGTCCATGTGAATACATGGGTAAACAGGTTTCATTGTGAGTAATACTTGGTGACACACACACACATATACACAATGAAAATGCAACATCTTGATGCACATTTTAATTGCTTTTCAATCTACAGTTACTCTTACACATTTATCAAGGAAACACTGTAGGAATTGCTACAAAAATATTATCTGGCAACATAAGAACATAGGCTACATTTTAAAACAGAGAATAGCTTTTGCATATTAAAAGAAACACAGCTGGTTGGCAAGCTGGGGGCTACAAACTGGTCTGCAGTTCCCATCTGTCATATCTTATGAAAATAGCAGGTGCTGCAGTGGCAGTCTGTATGGTTTCTCACCCTTATGCCGGCCACCTCTGTCTGAAAGACAAACAGATGCAGAGAAAGATACAAGAGTGAATATTATACAACAGAGTACAGCAGAAAATAAATATTCTTTTTTTAGCAGTATGAGGGGTTCAAACACCCGCAGTTCATACACCTCTTAAGATCATTTAACCAACAGAAAACAGAATTTAAGTACACTATAAAGTAAATTCAAACCAAATATATCATTGAGAATAACTGATCTACAATGGTAGAAGAAATAATGAAATCCTTTGCATAAGAAAAAGTTATCACTACTGCAATAAAAATATCACATTACAAGTGATATTCCACAAGTAAAAGCATTGTCAGCTAACTATATTACATTTTAGAATCAAAGGTAAAAGTACTAATTCTGATGAAAACTGGCTCTTATGACTGATTACATATTACTGGCTATAATTAGTGGTTCCCAGTGGGGAACTAGGACAGATCTTGTCTATTTAGGCCCCAATTTCAATTCAGGATTTTGAGAGGTCATTTTAGCAGAGCCAAGGGGGTGGCCAGAGGTGGCACCAGCGATGTCCCCAGACGGGAGTAAATCAGGAGCACAACCAAAGTTAGGTAAAGAAAGCACTGTGTGTGTCTCATTTTTACACACAATAAACTATTTGATTCTTAATAATATATGGTTTATTATTTCATAGAACTAGGGATTTAATTTACTTTTTACATGTATTTCAAATGTGCCACCCCTCTCTGAGTCCGTGCCCCAGCCTGGCCACCTTGTTCAAAATTTCCCCATGTTTCCTGGGTAGGAAACATGGATAAACATATGGTGATGACATGCAACAAGATCCCCAAGCCATATTCAAGCCAGCATATTGACCGGTAAGCTACTAGGATGCCCTGTTCAAGACTCTTTTGGATCTTATTGAAACCTCCTGTACAGTTTAAAGAGAAGCATGTCTGACATGTCTTTGTCTACTTGTACCTCATAGCTGTGCTTAGCAACACAGCATGTTGCCTCTGAGGTGATGTTCTTTGGGATCGGCATTGTCTTCATGGCCTTGAGAGGTGTTGGGTACGCTCTGGAGAAGCAACAGCCCATGCACTGGTAAACCGGACGATCCCTTGAGAAAACAGTGTTCTTTCTGAGTGTGCATTCCTCACAGCCGACTGGAGAAAGATGATGGTGGTTTCACAAGCACAATTAAAAAGTCAGTCATGGACAGTTTGTGGTACTTTACCAACTACATTTGAAATCTAAGATTAAAATGCAGTGCATAGTGCACAGCCTTTACAAATATAATCACAGGCAGATTGTGCACATCTACAGAAATACTGTAAATCTTTGGTCGTTAGGTTGAAACATTTACATTTTTTATAATCTAAATATGAACAATTAGATGCCTTAATAATAAACGGTAGTATTTGTCTGAAAAAGTCAAATACTGTACAGACCAATATTTGTATTATAAATGAAACTTACTATTTGCCAGATCGATGTTGGGGTAAGAATCAGCTACGTATAGAAGAAAAGACAACAGAAGAAGAGACACTCCAGCTGACTTCACTGAACCCATTGTTGTTATCTAGAAGGGAAAGAAAATTAACAACCAAAAATCTACTGAATCAAAGAATTGTCAATGAACAAGTTCTAGGCAGAGGTAGAGTATTACCATACTGAGAGAAAGTTTCTCCTTCATTGCCTGTCTACAGGACTCCTTTATATTGAGGATTTCTGCTTCAGTTCATGCCATTTTATACCAGTGTTCCTGCCAACTTCCTGGATTAGGTAAAACCTATCAACCTTATCAATGATCTTACTGTTTCACTGGCCACTTTGCTACCTCTCTCATAATCCTTTTATATCCCCACCTGATAAGAACAAACCGTGGAAAGTCAAAACATACTTCCATCATCTTTCCGACCTGACTATGGATGATCCATGTAATCCCTGGGTGTTTGTTACTTGGTAACTGAAGGTCGGTATTATTTCTTATGTCACAGTGAAGGAAGGGTCAATAGTTTGGTGAACTGCAGTTGAACATTTGTACAAGCAGGATGTTACTCTATCAGTGGCATGAGAGGATTAGAATCGTGACAAAATCATTTTAATCAGACATCCTGAGGAAGGCAAGTGGGCTGATATGCATTGGTGTATGTTTTAATGTGTTAGCCCATTTCTATTAAAGGTATTTTATTATCTAGTATCCACTTAGAGTGTCTTGATTGGACAGTTTTTTTGCCATGTGCCACCCATGGACAGGGGTAGATTTTATTTATGTTTTTGATAGCATTATCATTATGTTTCTGAATTAATTAAATCATAAAAATCTAAGATTACAGCAGAATTGTTACATGGAATCATTATAGGGGGTTATTGAAATACTAGTTGAATCTACTCAGTCTCCAAAAGAATAGCATGCTAAGTTTTTACATTATTTTTTAAAATCATATTTAATATTTAACAGTTAGTATAAGACTATAGCATATAGCATAAGATCTACATTTCCCTCCATTTTCAAACAACCCTCCTTTGTTTCAACCAAGTCAATGTGTAAGATCTAATTAAATAAGAGTAATTTTAAAAAATTGCATTGATTTTCAGAGGAATATGCACTACTTGTGAAAGTGGCTGCTTCCTCAATAAACATCTTTAGTAACCTCAATTTATTAGAAAGATTGATATCAAAATGAGACCAGCACTAAAACAATTGGTTACATAATCAATTAGCCTGATTGAACATTTTTGACAATAATTTGCCCTCCCCCCTTTTTGACAAACATATAATTGGACAAATAATTTGCAGACTAATCAATAATAACTGTAATTGTTATTTGCAATCCTACATCAGTTTATATCTGTAGTGTAATACTGGACACTATACATAAATTATTGTAACTACTGTCTTGTAAAATATGTATTTATTCCCAGGATCAGACCAGTTCAGCACACTGGATTACTGGAATGCTGCATGCCAGCTTTGAAAATAAAAACGTTTATCAAATAAATACACCATTTTTAAGCTGTATTTTTATCCATAATATTACATTACACTGAAAGCTGAGGCATAATTCAGTGTTTCAGTGCAATGGGTCCTTCAAATGTGGAAGAAGGGTGCATGGAAGAGGTTACGAATAAGTGGAGAGATACTTGATATCCATCTGCTTGATCCCAACATTTGAAATGTCAAGGATGAATATGAATTTACTTTGTATTTCACCTATGTGTTTACCTTAGTACTAATGTCCTGTGTCCTTAGTTGTGCTGGTAACAAATCCTTGCCCTAATACCTGTAATTCAATAAGTGTGGAGGATGTTTAAATGCTGTTCTTGTCTTAAATTGTAGTATTTGTAACCCTCTTTCCAAAATTATTAAAACTCATGATAACCTCATAATAGGTTGTACTAATTGTTATTCCAGCTAGGATTAATATTTATTTTTGGTTTGCATTGTTTGAATACATAGGCCTATTTAAGTTCGCTGAAAACAACTTTTGTATACATAAAAATATAATTTCAGGCATTAGCTGGTATAAATTTGTGACATTTAACCTTTTAAATTGTGACAGCTTTTTAAACATCCTATCATGTTTATTTGTCTGAGTGAGTTTGTGTGTCTGAATCAGATGAGAAGATACTGGAGATGTGTAAGATACCTGAAAGAAAGGATGTTGTACATTAAAGCAACAGCAGTTCACTGTCAAATAAAGTTAACCGGCAGAGTCTTTTTCAATAACCTGCCCTTCGAATTTCAAAAACAAAGCATTGTATTTCTTAATTTCTGCAGATACACTAGCAATAGAGGTTAAGATTACTCATAATTAGTAGGAGCAGACTTGTGATTTATTTTCTTGATCCTGCCTGTTTTCTAGACTTTCTCCTTGTATTGATCCGCCTGGACGAGGACGAGGACCACAGGGATGTAGAAAGCCCCAGGTGTGGAGTAAATTGTGTAGTCTACATGGTCACGCTCAAAGAAACACAGGTCAGATACATTCTCAGGGGCTCTGGTGTCAGCACGATCAGTGTTGCTACAGAAGACAGGCACAGTAGGGTCAGCAGATCATGTTTATATTCAGCCAGGAGCTGCACAGTTGAAAGCCAAGGTGGTCTGGATGACATCACCAAGAAGGCCACGAAACAACCGGTGACGCCTGAGAGCAAAGAGATAGCCAAGAATGATGACTGGAAATGAATATGGAACTTGTCCAGTCCAGGCATATTCAAGGCTCATTCAAGCTCAGGTTTGGCTGAAAATATTCATTAAATGAAAGAGTTTCAATTTACTGAAGCACAGCAACACATGGAAGGCACATCACAATACTGATTTTGGGACAGAACTGCAATAATGTCTATAAGTAATGTCAGAACTTGCAAATATTAATTCAGAATCTTAAATTTAGACATAAGAATGAGAAGGCTGGATAAAAAAGAACAAAAAGGAATATTACAAATTGAAGCTGTTGTTCAGGAGCCAGATGGTTTGCTTAGATCGATAAGAGGACAAAAATACTGTCTCCATATGGTGGTGTGACAGATCTGTAATACAAGAACAATTACAGCCCTAATCTCATTTAAGAGTGTGTGCTAGTGCAGGTAAATAGTGGTTCTGCTGGTCATTAAAGGCTGTTTTACAGTGGTAGTTATTGTATATCACTAAAAATAAACATAAAGCCATAATGTTCTCACGCACATTAAATATAAACAACAAAAAACAAAAACCTACCACAAAATTACTTTGATATTAAATGCAATATTTAGTCTAGCTTAAAAGAAAAATCCAACAAATCCCCCTTGAGCAAGCACTTGGCAACAGTGGGGAGGAAGAAACCTCCAACAGACCCCGGCTCTTGGTGGGTGGCCTTCTGTCTCGACTGGTTGGGGTGAGTGGATAGAGGAGAGAGAAAAGAAAAGAAAAGCAACAAGACAAACAACAAACAAACAAATACTGGGCAGGTTGATGTGTTTGGTGGCTGCTCATCAGAAACATAAAGCTACAGAGCCAGGGCTACCTGCAGAAAGGTAAAGGGAGAGAGAGAACACACAAAGTTAATGACATGATGGTGGCATATAAAAATAGAATGGAGAAGGGAACGACCTCAACTGTTGAGGTGGTTTGGGCATCTTATCAGGATGCCTCCAGGGCGCCTCCCTTTGGAGGTCTTCCTGGCACGTCCAACTGGTTAGAGACCCCGGGGCTGCTCTTTTCCTCCACATCTGCATAAGGCATTTCAGCCAGCTTTCCTCATCCATCTATGAATGTGCTATATCTGTGAGAGCTGTTGGAGTCTAAGTGACATGCTAAAATTCTATTACTTCAGCCATGAGCCAAACATGAAGCCCATAATTTGGTCTTGCTGGAATGAAGATGGCAGATAACCCAGTCCCAATCACTGCAATGTGTTTACACCGCAAAGGATTTGCACTTTGCACTTTGTCAAGGATCGACTTTGACACAATCACTATTCAATTGATAATTACTTATGTAAGTCATGTACTAGTTACTGTTCGAATATACGTATGTCATAAATTGGCCTAAAGTCAGTGACCAAAAGGGAAATTCAAAGGTTAAACAATTTAATTTGAATGTAAATTTAATACATTTATGGATGAATGCAGAGTGTTGTGCAAGCAAAACACAAAAGTTTAACCCAAATGGTAGCGAAGACCAGGGAGGAACAGAAGAGAGTGAGGTTAGAGATGAAGCCACTTAAAGTACATAGGCTGAGGCCCAGAGTAGGCTGTTTCCTCATGTCTTTTCTTACTCTGCACATTGGTTCCTGGGCCAGAAAACAAACAAGGAGCAGGCAGAGACAGAGAGCCATCATGTATGTGAATCCAGAAACTGCGGTTTAAACTTTTAAAGTTGATGATTTAAAGAGTGTTTTAACCAGTGTTTTACTTGCAGTTTTGCAAATGACAACCTGTCAAAAGATACTAAGAGCAAACAATATTTCTGCAACAATCACAAGTATTTTTTTTTGTAATGCACGCATGATGACAAATACAACTTTTCTTTCCTATGAAAATGTTGCAAAGAATATTTCTTATAAAGTTAGCAAAAATACCATGTAATTCTGTATAACATAACTCTTGGTATTTTGTTCATGAAGCAGATGAGTGTGAAATGCATGAAAAGAGTGACACAGTGTGGTGGAAAGCAGGACATACCTCACTACTTCCAGTCAAACGATGTATTGCATTTTGTTTACCAGTGGTATAGCCTTGCTGCTCTCCAACAAAAATATTTTGGCCCCCTATCAAAAGCTAAAGTTTTAGTTAGCATCAAAAGATGTTTTCATATGTAGATAACAATACAAATGCATGGCTCATGTGAATCCCAGTAAATGTGACCTTATAACATCTATAATAATAAAAGATTTGCATGTCAAACATAAATGCATGCGATTTTTCATTCAAATATAAATAAAACAGGGTAGATTTTAGATTTATTATTTGTGGATAACCTGTTAATTACATTTCAACTTCAGTGGTGCACCACAAAGCACACATTTGTGTGTCTGGCTAGCACAAATTTGCAATGGAATAATTTATGCAAATCAAATAGAATTCTCAAGGAACCAATGTTATAACTCAGTTTTATTCTTAAATAAACTAATAAAACATGGACAAAAACCTGTGTTTCCACCATATCTGTGACACTGTGACCCCTTGCTATACTATACAAGTACAGGCCAACATGATCACATAAGTACTTACATTTGGATTGACATTTGGAATGCTGAATACTGAATAATAATAATAATAATAACAATAATATATTGGTGGTGGTGGCAGTAGGTTATTAGTAAATTATTAATAATAATTGAGGTCACTGTTATAACCCTTTGTTTTATTTCATTGTTCATTACTTTTGTATTTATTTTCAATTTGTTTTTAGTCTGAACCTTTGATTTCTGCAGCAAAGCGTTTAGCTGTTATATTAGCCAACACTTGTAGTCGTCAAATAAACAGCACTGATGTGAAATTAGTCATTGTTAATGATAATGCTGGCTGCTGTGGATAACCAGCTGTTCTAATGATTGTACTGGCTGCTCTACTGTAAAATGCATACAAGGCAAGCCCGTGCAGGGCTGTCCAAGAAACCCCATCGACGAGACAAAACTCGAGGCGTGAACGTGGCAGCCATTTTACATCATCAAGAGTGAATGAGTGAGGCCGGATCAGTGCCGGGAGTTTTACACTTTTTCTGTCCTTTAAATATCACATTTATCTTCCTAAGTAAACAACTTCATACACGTTGGTGAGCCAGCGACAGGTAGGGCGAATGCTGGTAATTGGTCGTGTGATTGTTGCTTAATGGATTGCTAAAAAGCCTGAATAGTGCGGTGCTGTTTCAAACAATGTGGAAACTGGTTATGGTTGGGAATGAGTTCTCAAGACCGGCTTTTTGAAAATGGACTCTTCCTATGTGGCGGCACGTTGACAAACCACGCATCTAGAAGGCTAGACATTTAGCTTTCAAGGCCTCATTGAATCTAGTTAAAATTGAAAGCCGCACTTTGTCACTTGGTTAAGTCCGGACCGAAAAATGACGTTGTGACAATGGCCTCACTGAAATTCCGTTCGAATTAGCATGCTATCTTAAGCTAGCCTATTTTGACAGATCATTGTATTGACATGCTCATTGTCATTGTATGCTAAAAGCAGCTACCTGGCAAAAGCTAGTTATCTTAGCAAGAGTTTGCAATCCTGCATTATTACTGTATTAACGTCTTTCTCCTTGCCTGCCAAAATACTAAATGGAGATGTATACATACAAAATGCACACCGGCACGTTATGTTATTATCCTAATGAAGGTCCATATTTAGCTTGATTGCTCAAAGTTAGCTGCGGAAACTAGCCCGCTAGCTAGCTATTAGCCTCAACGTGTGGAGTCCCTCCCCGCTAAATCTAACGTTAACGCTATCACAGATCTCGGATTAAAATAGCTCATTTCCTGCAATTTGCCAACGTTAGATAAATTAAGCAAAAATCAAGGCCGTTCTGCACTCGTGCATTACGGGTACTTTTAACGTTGCAGAAATGTTTTTAACTACAGAGAAAGCACGTGCTTACCAATATGAGATAGATTAGCAGGGACTACAAGGTATCGGTTGCATGACATCTTTAAGATAATGTTAGCTACGTTAACTTTAGGCCAAAAAAATTTGTTTTGTTGAGTACAGTGTAGCCTCAAACAGTAACGTGAATCGAGGGCAGTTAGATTACTGCCTTGCAGAAGTAACGTTAAGTCTAACAATAGTGTCTACCAATACAAACAAATGGGAACTAGTGGTAGGGTCGGTCATTAAGGTTATGACTGGAGTATACATTAGTGTCAGAGCAAAATGCATAAGGGTGCATACTTGCTCACTGGTCAGCCACCGGAAACTAGGTCCCTAGCTCTGATGGAACACGTGTATCAACTGTGTAGCCTGTGCTGAAGTCAGCAGTGAGAAGGTAAGCTAACGTGTAATTTAGGGACCAAAGCAGTCGAGGCTTGTGCA
This sequence comes from Monopterus albus, assembly GCF_001952655.1. NCBI lineage: Eukaryota > Metazoa > Chordata > Actinopteri > Synbranchiformes > Synbranchidae > Monopterus > Monopterus albus. Next base: position 3,118,594 of record NW_018127893.1, on the reverse strand, counting down.
CTAGTAGCAACCAAGAGGGCTGAGAGAGGGAAGTTAGTAAGTGAATTTAGCTCCATATGCACAGACTGCTTAACTTAGAACAAACCAGTGTGAAAAGTGTGACAGACAGATACAAACCCAAGACTTGCACTGTATAGATGCAGGATGTCTTTTAACTGATTTTTCTCTGGGGGTGGTATGTGCAATGTTTGTTTTGTGCACAGTGTGTCAACTATCTTATGTACATGTTTCTGGGCTTCTACCTCATGCAAGCTGAGAGCTACAAGTTTTATCTCAGGATAGTGAAAAGTCTCCAGACTGTAAAGCACCACCTAACTACAATAACTTGTTTTGCACACAGCAGCATTGCTTGTTGACTGATAATTTATTGATGAGTTGTGTTGAATAATGATTTTTGTTTAATGATTTGCTTGACATGTTTGAGACTTTGCACTCTCCAGAACAAATCCCAAGTCTTGCCCTTGGCCCAGGATTAATTTGGCTCATTGCATTTGCACAGATTTCTGGAGACATGGCCACAGAACATATTAATGGAAATGGTCCAGAAGAACCAATGGACACCTCTGCTGCAATTACCCATTCTGAGCACTTCCAGACTTTATTAGAAGCTGGTTTACCACAGAAAGTTGCTGAAAAACTAGATGAAATTTACATAGCAGGTAAGGCACAATGAATATATACTTGCATATTCAAATATGCAAATTTTTATGTTTATCAATTTCTTGCATGTACTGTCATCACCTTTTTGAATGGGGGAATTGGGATCCTGAAGCAACTTTTTGTGGTGTCCTACCAAAATGGGTACTGCAGTGCTACAGAATGTTAAATTACACATTACTGTTGTGAGAATGTGTAAATGATTGCAGCATTTGCATTCCCAACGTGGTTGCATGATCACTGGGGTCAAGGCGAATGAATTGTCCTCTCCCTGGGAGTGAGACTGTCCACTGTCCCATTCATTTCTATGACAGTTATTCACATTCAGTAAAGTTATTGGTAAGGGATGAATAGGTGTAAACATGTCAGCTACAGCTTAGATATTTGTTGCTTTTGTCAGATCTCTAGAAGTTTGGATGGGGGTGAACTACAGTGACAGTATTTTCAGGGTCATTTTAGGACTTGCTTGGTCAGTTAGCTTGAGAAAAGTACTGATCTGGACTTTATAGCCAGATGGGACGGAGGCATAAACAATGGCGGCAGCTGTCTGGTGTGTGGCTGTCTGGGACAGGTGATGGCCCCTTCATAGAGGAGAATGCAGACCGGCTCATTAGAAACTCCCAGCCAGAACATAGCGAGGCAATGGCATATCGAGTTGCACCGTTACATCTGTTGTGATTAGTTCTGCAAAAACATGATGGTTGTAGAGTGAAGTACAGTCTTAATACTGAATACACCTTCATAAGATTAGACTGGTTCCTCTCCACTCTTAATTGTAGTAATCATTATTTATCCATTACACAAAAGATTTGTTATGCAAGATCATTTACATGTAAATTTTCTTTGATCCTTTTAATTGAACTGTCCTTTCTGTGCTTAAATGACAAGGTAGATATGAAAACTCTTTGTCAGTAGCTCATCATTTCTCTCTCTGCATTGTCCCCCTTCCTCCAGGTTTGGTGTCACACAGTGACTTAGATGATCGAGCGATTGAGGCTCTGAAAGAATTCAACGAGGAAGGTGCTCTGCAAGTCCTTTTGCAGTTCAAGGACAGCGACCTCTCACATGTTCAGGTCTGTATGTGTCACTGTTGGCATATTTTTCTGTTCATTTTTGATGTCTTCATGCAAGGTGGATGATTGTGCTCAGTGTGTTGTAAAACAGTGTAATGTATATGAATTTTGATTGCACAGTAGCTTTAGTTGTCATGTCACTGAGATGCACATTTGCTGTCTTGTGTAACACTTTTTTTTGCAGAATAAATAATCAGAACTTGTCTTAATGATGACATTTTTAAAATTTTGATAATGAGTAATTGTTGTTGTTTTCCAGAACAAAAGTGCCTTTCTTTGTGGCGTGATGAAGACATACAGACAAAGAGGGAAACAAGGGACCAAAGTTTCAGACACCAATAAAGGACCAGATGAAACTAAAATCAAAGTGAGATTTGATAACCATACAAAAAAGTTAGATTAAAATAGATTATTTTTTTTTTTTTTTTTTTTTTTGTGGCTTTTTCTGTGTGTGAGTACTAATGCGTTGCTTTTCGGGTGCCAAAATAAGTCTTGTTTCTGTAGTGAAGATGCAGTTCGAATACAAGACACATTCTTGACTTGATTAAATGATATCCTTTTAACCTGACATTGTTTTTATCGACATCAGGCTTTGCTGGACAGGACTGGCTACACACTTGATGTGACAACAGGCCAGAGGAAGTATGGCGGCCCCCCACCGGAGTCAGCCCACTCAGGGGCACAGCCCACCATTGGTACAGAGGTACGACACCTGCCACCATAAAATAACACTGTTTACTGGGCATTACAGTGCAAGAATGGCACACTTATTTACTTGGTTGTTTTAAGTGTTGGGCCAGCTGCATTCAGGTGTCATATGGCGTCCAAATGATGAGAGACAAACATTTTTTGTACAAACACTAGTTATACTGATAGTTTACTGCTAAGAGCTGACAGGATACCTTTTTACCTAAATGCTGTCTATCTCGCCTTGACTCTACATTTCAAATTAAGGAGTTGCACTCACACACTGTTATCTTTCCTCTCAACCTGGCAGATATTTGTAGGAAAAATCCCCAGAGACCTTTTTGAGGATGAACTGGTTCCACTGTTTGAGAAAGCTGGCCCCATCTGGGACTTGCGCTTGATGATGGATCCTCTCAGTGGCCTGAACAGAGGCTATGCGTTTGTCACCTTCTGTACTAAAGAAGCTGCACAGCAGGCTGTCAAATTGGTATGTCTGTTCTACTGCAGTTATGACTTGAAGGGGGTTTGATGGAGTTGTCAGACAAAACACCAGTATAATTGAATCGACAGAGCAAAGTAAGCGTACATAGCATACAATGTCCTAATAGTATTTAAAGCACTTGGAGGTGTGTGAAATAAGTCTGCTAATATAATGAAATGAAATGGCAAACCACATCAAGTTGGTGTAGGCTCCATCCTGTACACTTTTTTTTGTCACTTCTTACTTACACTGTCCTCCATCCTTCTGCAGTGCAACAACAATGAAATTCGACCGGGTAAGCACATTGGCGTGTGCATCTCTGTGGCCAATAATAGACTGTTTGTTGGCTCCATCCCCAAGAGTAAAACAAAAGAGCAGATTGTTGAAGAGTTTGCAAAAGTCACAGGTGAGTCAGCACCATTGTTTGATTTCTCATTCTGTATAATATTTAACAGCTTCAACCCTATAATTTTGATTAGATCAGTCATTCTGCGAATGAGGACTTTTAATGCAAGAATCATTGTGTCCAAATGATGATCAAAGTAAAGTACAATGCTGGAGTAATTCACATTGCTATGATGGCTTACCGCTAAGATCTGACTGGACACTAAAAGTAGTTAAATGCTTTTTATTTTTATTTTTTTAATTCCAAGCACTTTTACTTTTAATATATCATTGCAAAGTCTTCTCTGTACAGCATCTTATTAAAATTAAGCTATTTTTACAATGAATAATTTTATATTAAGCTTTTGAATGGTAGAATTATTTATTTTACTCCTGTTAGTGGTTGCTTCTAATGGAAGATTTGATGTCACTTGTTGGTAGGTCACTGATGTACATGAGATTTGTAGTGACCAGAGTTGCTTAAACACCAGCTGCTTTTTCTCTACCTCTCTCCCTTTTCTGTTCTACAGAGGGTCTAAATGATGTCATCTTGTACCACCAGCCAGATGACAAGAAGAAGAATCGAGGGTTTTGCTTCCTGGAGTATGAAGACCACAAGACAGCAGCTCAGGCCCGCCGTCGCCTCATGAGTGGCAAGGTGAAGGTGTGGGGAAACGTTGTCACCGTGGAGTGGGCTGATCCCATAGAAGACCCAGACCCAGAGGTCATGGCTAAGGTAAGGCTCATTGGTAATATGGAGTTAAGTGTATATGCAGCCAAAATTAGTTTTCCATGATGGTCTCCTGCAGCCGCATTTGTTGCCTTTGCCTCAATAATAAAAAAAAAAAAACATTTTTTTTGTTTGTTTGTGTCCATCCCCCAGGTCAAGGTGCTGTTTGTGAGGAACTTGGCAAGCACTGTCACAGAGGAGATGCTTGAAAAGACCTTTAGTCAGTTTGGGAAGTTGGAGCGGGTGAAAAAATTGAAAGACTATGCGTTCATCCACTTTGAGGAAAGAGATGGTGCTGTGAAGGTACAGATGAAAAATCAAAACCCTTTGTCTTTGAACTCTGTAAATTTGTTGGCATTGCAGTGAGTATGTTATCGTAATCATTTTTACAGGCTTTGGCTGATCTCAATGGCAAAGACCTTGAAGGAGAGCACATTGAAATAGTCTTTGCCAAACCTCCTGACCAGAAGAGGAAGGAGCGCAAAGCTCAGAGACAAGCAGCTAAAACACAAATGTAAAAGGGAGCAATGCACAGGCATGCAGTTTTCAAATTGATGTTTGGATATAAAGTAGAATACCATGTTTATGTGGATGCTATGTATCCTCTTCCAGGTATGATGAGTACTATTACTATGGGCCTCCCCACATGCCGCCACCTACAAGAGGCAGAGGACGAGGTGGGCGGGGAGGTTATTCTTACACTCCTGATTATTATGGCTATGAAGACTATTATGATTACTATGGATATGATTACCACAACTACCGGGGTGGATACGATGACCCGTACTACGGCTACGAGGACTTCCAGGGGTCTGGGAGAGGACGAGGGGTGAGGGGAGTGGTCCGCGGCGGTGCCAGTCAGACCAGGGGCCGTGGTGCTGTCACACCGAGGGGCCGGCTGGGCTTCTCCCAGCGAGGAGTCCCTGGAACAAGCAGAGGTAGATGAGATTTTCATTACGCTATTGTAGGTTTCAAAGTGGGTAAAACCAAATTGATCACAAAGGGGACTGATGGTGCTTGACTTTGCTGTGGAGACAACTGCTGTTGATTAGTGGAAAAAAAAAAGAACTTGGAACATGGCCGAGTTTTGGTTATTAAAAATGTTTTTGAGTCATGTCTTTTTAGTAATCCTGAATATCATAGGAAAAAGAAGTACTGAGCTCGGTTTTGATGTCGGCATATTTGCTATCAGTGGGTCACTTATTAAAGCAATGCTGGGAGGACTGCCATACATTAGAAAATGAAAACAGCTGTTATTGGAGACACAGTTAAGGATGACCTTAAACATGTATTGATTGGCCTAATACCTGACAAGTTTTATCTTTCAGAACAGCCAGTCAGAGAACAAAGGTCATTCACAGCATACTATGTTTTAAGGAGGTTAACTGAGTCCCACTTATATGGCAAAGCCCCAGCCTCAGTTTGCATGTTGAAATTTCATTAATCTCTTGATATACTTGGTGGCTGGGGAACGTGGGCAACGTGGGGTTCTTGTGCTAATTTTATGTTTCTTCTCATTGATGCAGCAGGGAAACGGGGCCGAGGGCGGTCCTGACCTGTCACAGTGGATACTGACTTGTGTTGGGTTACACCATAAGCTGCAATGAAATGAAAAGCATGACAAATGGTCCAGTGATATTCCAGCCTTACAGAAGAAGCATCTCTCCATCTCCCATTTTCCCCCTTTTAATTCTTAATGAAACT
>NW_018127893.1:3111499-3112642 GCF_001952655.1 Monopterus albus | reverse complement strand
TCAACACAGCCTCTTTGCCCTTGTACCCAGCCCTGATAGACAGGGCTGTATGTATTGCCCTTACAATCTACCCCTTCCTTGTCCCTGAATATGCCATTTAAAAAAAAAATTGAAAAATTTGCACTTTTAAGTTTGAAGTGGCTCAAATGAGCTTGATACTATTGTATATTTTTGTGCTAATAGCAATTTTATTGTCAGAATATCCATGTTAATCTTAATTGTTTGATCTGGATGTTTGAAAGAACATTTGCAGGTTTAGGGTGTACCCACCTGGCATGGATAAGTCAGGCATTCCAGGAAAGTGGTTCTTTTCAGAACTTGTCTTTAAAGGGTTGGTTGACTACCTCAGTACAGAGGACTAAACTACCCGGCCTGTACTGTAAATAGAGGAACTATATTGATGAAAGCAGGGCTTGTTTTCATACAAAATATGCACAAGAGCTGCCCTGCAAAAATGATGTACTTAATGTAATATAGTCATTTTAGCTGCAGCTCTGCCACAGTCAAACTGGGCACGCAAACAATCTCATATGATGAGTCAGAACAAGCCCTGCTTTTATCCAGTTTTGACCTGAATTAGCCACCTTGCTTCTTCAGAGTATGTAGTTACTGGTTGTATAGTTTTTTGGATAAAATGTTACTTTTGTATAGGCTTAAACATCACAGGCATCCAACTGCCTTTGAGGAAAAAAAAAAAAACGCCCTGCAGTGTCCCTTTTGTGCCACTGTATTATTCCAGTGGGTTTTTTATATTGATACATTGTTGAACATCAGAATAATGTAAAAACATCTAATCCAGTACTGCATCATGCTAATCTTGAATGATCCCTTTCCAGCTCTCAAGACAGCAACTGTGTAGATCTTTGGAGTTGATGGATGAATTTGCCATATTGCCCAGCCAGTGAGCATGTGTGCCTAATGTTAGCTGCTATGATTTGGTGAGGGATCATAGTCACATAGTGGCAGAAGGGATACTGCAGTGAATGATTTGTATTGCCAGGTATAGCAAAAAGAAAACTGTGCTCTTCAATCCCGGTTTTCTATACAGTTAACTCCCTCAAAATCATAAACTACCACCTTTTGGAAAAAAAAATGTTAGCAGTTTTAAACTATTGTTGGTGGCCAACAACTTTTTTTGCATTC
>NW_018127893.1:3069161-3111467 GCF_001952655.1 Monopterus albus | reverse complement strand
GAGTGTAACTTATTTTTGTAATAAAGTTTTTGATTTCTATCAGTGTCTTACTCTTTGGGTACAATCTTCATTGTTCTAATAATTGTCTAGTGTTTGAAACAGTTGTCTGAGAGTGCACAGTGATAATTCTGTTCAGTGACAGTTCTGTTTGTATCAGTAAAAAGCTAATGTGGGTGCTAAAAATGACAAATCCTCACCCCCCAGACTTTGTGCTGGAAATGTAAGCATCCCAGGAAGTACTAGCGTTTAAGTCTTTGTAACGGAAGATCAAGATTTCACGCTAGCTAGTCGAAAACGTACATTTAATAGATTAAGTTTCCCTGTGTAATTTTTGTGTGTGTTAAGCTAAGTTTTTAGGTAATTAGTTTACAAAGCAATTGCATTTATCGCAAAAAGACCCAGTGTGTGTTATATACGCAAATAAGTCGACGTGGCGGGAGGAAGGCCACGCCCACTGATGAGTCACCATAAATTTGAGACCCCTCGTCGTCGTGTGTTGCGGTTATGTTACGCTTATTTGAGTAGCCGAAGGTAACACCTGGTTGCCTACAAACTACAGGAGTCAGTATTTTCCAAGCTGCAGCGGAGGTGACATCATCTCCGGCGTCGGCAACCAGGCAGCAGTCGTTGCCCCCCATCTGACAGAAATGACAGCTAATGTTAGAGCGCAGTAGCCGTTAGCCAAACACGGGCTAACCGCTGTGTAAATATATACATGCAATCCTGCTGCGGTTACAGCGGTGTGCTGCACCTCGTCTGTCCTTTACACAGGTAATCTGCGTGTTTATTCTGTTAATTCACGATGTCGCTGCTGGACTAAAGTGAAAAACGGCCCATAACGTCCACCGTACCCTTACAGTAAGTTTTGGAATGGATAGCCTAAGTAAAATCACTGCAACTTGCTTGCTGTGTAAGACGTACAAGCTATGCATATTTTTTAAAATTGGTTCTGTTATATGCTGTAGCTGCACGCCGTTATTTTCGACAGTCGCACTATAATGCCATTTTTATTTTACAGTAAAATGCAGTAGGTTGCATATGCACAGGCGACGATGGGATGCATCAGGGCTTTTCTCCAGACAATAAAACGCAGAATGAGACTGGACCGGCTCAGAGAGTTGGGTCGACAGTATCCAGTCTTCTGCTTTTTGCTGCTGGTTTTGCTTCTGTCCACTGTGCTTTTAAACAGGTAGGTTGGCTACTGAGTATCGTAACGTTACTCTATCGATTCATCTTCATAATGATGTTCCTAACTCCCTCACCTATTCGCCCAGAGTGCTGACATGTTTTACTCTGTTAATGCCTGTTTTTATGTTTTGACAGATATATTCACATTATAATGGTGTTTTGGTCCTTCCTGGCTGGAGTCGTCACTTTCTACTGCTCTCTGGGGCCCAAGTCCTTACTGCCCAACATCTTGGTCTCCATCAAACCAAAGACCAAGGTAGGTCAGAAATTACTGAATGGCAGTATCTGATTAAAGCACTTTTTGTGCTGGAGTGGATGATGGGTAGGATCCCTGTATTAGCTGTTAATATCTTTCTCTTGTAGTTATACCAGCAGGAGCTGTTTCCACTGGGCCACAGCTGTGCTGTTTGTGGAAAAATCAAATGCAAAAGGCACAAGTGAGTTACCTAGTTATGGCGTGGTGCAGGAGTAGTTGAGAATTATCCCATTTTGTTTTCCATTACTATTTGCATATGTAGTTACGTTGAAGGAATTGTTGATTGTTATTTTCCGCTGACATAACTCTTTATGTGTGAATATGGAGTTTATTATCTTACTTCTGTACATCCTGGCTTTACTTGTGCCACTATAGACAGGGTAAAAATAAAACTGATTATTTATGAAGAACAGTAAACTGGCAAAATTGAAGAGAAGCATTTCTTGTCATATTGCTTAATTTTTTTTTTTTTTTACATTTGATTTGTCAACATGCATTCAATGAGCTCAGTATGGCGCTGTTGTTTATCAAGTTATGGAAGCGTTTACACTGCCCTCTACTGGTCAGAGAGGATTCCTGCGCTTTTCTCTTTGTATGATGGTGTGACGTTTTTGTGTTGTTAATTCATTGATAGACCAACTCTTTTACTGGAAAACTATCAGCCATGGTTAGACCTGAAAGTTCCTTCTAAGGTGGATGCTTCTCTTTCGGAGGTAATACATTCATGGTCTAAACAGGTATTGTTTTAATTAAACCAAATGATCACATAATCAAGTTCTGATTCATTTTTCAAGATTCTCGAGCTGGTTCTGGAAAATTTTGTGTATCCTTGGTACAGGTAAGCTGTTTTTTTCATATCCTTCTGACAGAAACTGTGGCAGAATAGTGTGTTACATAGAGTGACAGATGTGACTGTACAGCATTTCTTTTCAGAGACATCACAGATGATGAGGCGTTTGTTGACGAGCTCAGAGTGACTTTGCGGTTCTTTGCAGCTGTATTGGTCCGCCGAACCCAGAAGGTGACACACACACTCCTGCTGCTGTTTGACTCAACATACGTTATTTTAAATTCATTTTGTCTCTCTCTCAGGTGGATGTGGCATCCCTTATCACACAAAAGCTTCTTAAGGTTTCCATGAAGCACATTGAAATAATAACCAAAGCAAGGCAGAAAGGTATAATTGATATAGGTATGACTCTTTTTTTTCTTGTTTACTGTATAAAATAAACAACGAACTCTTTCTGCGCCCCTGTGTAGTAAAGAACGCAGAGTATCTTCAACAAGCTGCCCTGGAGGAATATGGCCCGGACCTCCATGTGGCTCTTCGCAGTCGCAGAGATGAGCTTCTCTACCTCAGGAAGCTGACTGAAATGCTCTTCCCCTACATTCTGCCACCCAAGGCTACAGACTGCAGGTATCTCTGTGATATTAAAGACACTGCAGTGCCTCTATATAGTTGTAAATGTGAGTCACAAAACATCACAGCATCAGTGTACAGGACAGGACAAATCTCACATTACCTACACCGTCCAAAAGCAGATGAGGTTCATTCTCTTCTCGCTCACTTTCTTATTTCTGGCTGCCCTATTTCCTCACTCTCTCTCAGATCTCTTACTCTCCTGATAAGAGAAGTTTTGGCTGGTTCTGTCTTCCTTCCTTCATTGGACTACTTGGCTGATCCTGTGAGTGTAGACACATTTAAGGGCTGACATTTAAGAGTATAAAATGTATATTTAATAAGCATCTCACTTACTGTTACTTACTACAAGCATGTAAATGGAAGACAAAGATTCAGAAGATCGGAAGTACCTACAGTGTTCTGCATGATTGTTGTCAACTTACTGGCTTCTGTTTTTCTGTTTTTTTTGTATTTCAGGACACAGTGAATCATTTAATTTTGATATTGATCGACAACTCCCCTGTAAGTATATGTTGAACAGTGTACTGATGTGCACAGCCCAGAGCATATGAGCGAAGTGAGATCTTCTGCTCCTCCCTCACGGAGTTGTGCGCCTGCTCCTCTCCCCGGCTCAAAGCCGCAACAGGCGTCTCCGCTCATTATCGCTCAGCGGTCAACTCAGATTGCACCAACTCACTCTGAAAAAGGGGAGCATGTATTTCACTTTTAGCTTAAACCGTAGCCTTACATCCCAAAGAACTAAAGAACAACTATGTTTTCCAAATAGAAACTATTTATTTCAAATTACAGTTAGGCCTATGTAACATGGAATATAGCACAAAAAGTCATATATAAAATTCAACAATGAATTAAATAAAAACATACAGTACACCTGTGTGACCAGCAGCTAATTTTTTACTGGTAAGTGCTGAATGACTGTGCGAGACACAGATACATTCTGGGTCAAGCTTTGGGCTAATGGTGTGGGTGGTACCAGAGTTCAGATTGGAGTGGGACATAGGGCAACAGTCCCTCCTCTATAAACAAGCTGCCCTGTGATCTGTCCAAAATCCCCCACTCCCACTCCCCATCCGCCTGCGCTCTGCTCACGTGCTCCAGCGTAGGCAGCTGAACCTGCATCCTGTATATTTAAACATTTTGCTAAAAAGTGTGTGCAGTTTGTGGATGAGTAAGATAAACATGTTTTCTATCTGCTTTTGTTGCTCCAGCCTGAAGAAGCTACAGAGCCAACTTCAACTCTGGTTCCTTTCCTGCAAAAGTACTCTGACACTCGTAGCAAAAAGCCCTCAGTAAGCATTTTCTTTGATCTAGAGTAAAGCACTCTCGCAGCTATTCTCAGATGTTTTGAAGTGTATACAACATCTGATAAAATCACGTTTTTGTAGTCCGTCTCAAGTACCACCTCCTCAACAAGCCACTAAATCCTTTAGGTACATACTGTAGTCCTAATATGCAGACACAGTGTGTTTTAGCCCCACATATCAGATGTGATGGACCCAAGCATCAAGTTACACATTTAGAAGCCTTTTCAAAAGTACTGTCTTTGTTAACTGTGATTTCTGTTCTGTCATACCCTACTTCTCTTTCTCTCCCTAATCAGGTGCTGAAACTTGAGTTGAAGGAAATCAGAGAACAGCAAGACCTTCTTTTCCGTTTCATGAACTTCCTGAAGCAGGAAGGTGCTGTCCATGTGCTGCAGTTCTGCCTGGCAGTCGGTAAGCATTTCGCAATCCACTGGGACTAACATCATCTGAACTGTAAGTTGTAAATTTGAAATGCTCGCAAAACAAGCTATACAACTTAGGTGAATAAGGTATCATTATGTGTCCACTATAACAGAGAAATGTAATGAAAGCGATACCAACTCTTGCCCTTCTCTCACCTCTCAGCCACTCAGACTAAAATCAACTGCAAAACTCACTTAATACTGTTCATAATCATAACATTGTTTCCATAGTTGTACATTCTTACACTAATATGTCTGACTCTATTAACTTCTCAGAGGAATTCAATGATAGGATACTGCACCCAGAGCTGTCTGATTCAGAGAAGCTGATGCTTCATGAGGAGGTGAGGAAGATCTATCAGACCTACTGTTTGGATGAGAGCGTTGACAAGATCCGCTTCGACCCCTTTATAGTGGACGAAATACGCAACAGTATGTGGCAGTGATATTCTCCAAATCACTAAACAACAAATTACATATAAATACTTTCTGATCCCATTTTAACAAGTATGTACACTTTTAACATACGGCACATGTGTTTTTGCTTACCCTCCCAGTTGCAGAGGGCCCATATGCAGAGGTGGTGAAACTGCAGACCATGAGGTGTTTGTTCGAAGCCTATGAACACGTCCTGTCCCTCCTGGAGAATGTTTTTACCCCCATGTTCTGTCACAGTGACGAGGTTTGGATCTTTATTAAGAACTAAATCACTCGGCCACCTCGATAGCCAAGCACGCTATAGACAGACACATTGCTTGCACATTGTCAGTCTGAATTTGATCGCTGACATTTGTCTCCCCGCTATTTATTTCTGCCTCCCCCCTTTTTCTTGTGTGGTTCTCCGTGACCCACTGGGAAAAAAAACAACAACTAATCACTCAACTCCCTGCCTTTAGCATTTGAATGTTGTCTCAGAAATAACAAAACTATATGTGATAAATGCTGGAATTAGAGCAGATTTGACATTCATTGACTTTTTTTGTACTATCCTCTTCCAGTCTCTCAGCCACCAACCACTATTGTGTGTGACATTAATAGCAGATGCACAACTGGCCAATGAACCAACGCTGGCATTGCGCCAAACTGCCAAGTGGTATTTCACCCCTCAGAGGATGTTTCATTGAATACAGTCAGGTGCATCAGTGCTCAGTCATTGTCCGCATCAGGACATTGCTCTGCCTGAATAGTGTGTCTGGATAATATGATATTTGAATATATTCAAATATAATATATCTGGGTAATATTAAAGCATAAGGAGGTCACTCGGCACATACCATAGCATGATTTTAATGATGCTTATATACTCTATCAGAAATTGCATATGCACTATTTGATTGACCTGAACTGTGTATTTATTTTGTCTTTCCATGTCACTGTCCAGTACTTCCGTCAGCTTCTGAGAGGGGCCGAGTCCCCCACCAGGAATTCCAAGATGAGCAGGTAGGTTTCACAACTTTTCTGTTTGTGTGTAACAAAATTAAAGGCTTGACCGTAATTTTTACTGGTGTATTGATTCGTCAGTTAGTATTAGATGGGAGGCACAGGTGACTTTTAATGTGTTTAGTCACAGAAAGCAAATAAAACCCAGAATGCCTCATTGGTAGGTTATATTAACTTTAATCTTTTTGAATTTCAATGCTAATTGGGCAGATAGTTTTGTTCTGACCTATTGTACATATGTTATTTGTCTGTCACACACACACACTCCTGCAAACAGAAGTATATAAAATGTATTCACACACTGTTGGAGTGAGATGAAATACACAAGGATTAAAGGCACCCAACACCACAAAGTCACATCACAAAATGCCAAAACAGTCAAAAGTGCATTCATCAGTCTACATGAATTAAATCGATCGTTTCATGTATTTGTTTTATACAGTGTGGCTCCGATGGCATTAGTACCCCTGCAGAGGCAGATCATGAGGAATTGTTTAGTGTTAGGCTGTACCGGAGATCTTTGAGTTCTGAAAATCATTTTCGAGCTGAGGTTAACAATTGTTTAGGTCCTTTTGATGAAGGAAAGCAAAGCAACAAATTACTGAAAAAGTCTAGTTTGTGTTGGCCGCTACAAAGTATTAACTTAAGGGGGCTGAATAATTTTGCACGCCCAGTTTTTCAGTTTTTTATTTGTTAAAAACGTTTGAAATATCCAATAAATTTCGTTCCACTTCATGATTGTGTCCCACTTGTTGTTGATTCTTCACAAAAAATTACAGTTTTATATCTTTATGTTTGAAGCCTGAAATGTGGCAAAAGGTCGCAAAGTTCAAGGGGGCCGAATACTTTCGCAAGGCACTGTAGTAGTAGCCAGCATGAATTCAGTTAAAGTTCTGTCTCAAAACCATTTCAAATGCGCTCAAATTAGCAATAAATATTTTTTGTAGCACTTTTTTTTTTGCTTTGCTGTATGATAAAACTTAAATTAGAAGTAAATGGACTTGAGTTGTTTTTGCTACCATGGGGTGTGGTGTGTATGTGGCCACCAGGCCCTGCCACTAACTCCCTGTGCATATTATTCCAGAAATAGCCTCAGTTTGGATGACATTCGGTGAGTATATGGCTTTAGTCTGCTGATCAGAACAGTGGCTGGCTGAGCAGTGCTGCTGTACACAAGATACAAAAGACACTTTATTCTTGTCTGACTGGTCTGCAGAGGAACATATACTGCCTTTTTAACAAATTCTCTGTGCCCTGGGCTGACCTGCAAACAGGGCCTTAGTTCAATGAGCACTAGTTGATCATATGATGATACAGTATAGGCTATAATTCTATTGCTAATCTAATTTCACTCCTAAATACCCTAATTGTTTTATTTGGTGCTTGTGCTTTAAATGCAAATGAGATAAGATTAAGAAAGTGTCCTTAATCAGCTAATTGTGATAATTATATCTTGAGTCATCATTAATCATATGTTAACCAAGCTAATCAAGAGTCAGGCTGCTGACACACATGCACTATAAAACTTAATTGTAGAAGGGTTAGGCTTTAGTTATGAGTTTCTTAGCGAAACCCACGTTTGCTTGCTTTCAAAATAACAAATATCAAGGGAACTTGGGAGGAAGTTGGCTGGTTTTACGTTTCAGTTTTTTTAATCTGGTTATGGAAGCAATCTTGTTATGAAGGCAGTTCTCAAAGCAGCATCACTTAAAGGAGAGAGAAGAGGCAGTAGATAATGGCCTTCATTGGTACTCCATTTGTAAATACAGACCAACTACGAGCCTAAACTCCCATTTCTGTGATCCAGCAAAACCCTCTCCAGTCTGCCCGTCTGTCCGCCTGTTACACCATCTATGTATTGCCACCACCGTGCTGTGTCTGTGACTGTATGTCCATTCTGATTTTGTAACCACAATACCGCCTGTCCTGGTATGATCCACGATCCTCTCCCTCCATTATGCCTGTGGGGATGTGACCCTGTTCTGGTTATAGTTCCTGGGACTGGAGCCCCGAGTCCCTGTCCTCACTGCACACCGCCTCTGGCAACTCTTCACCCGCATCTTTTAACTCCCTCCATGCCCAGTCCACGTTCACAACCCTCCCATACGGCTCGCTATCCCACCGCCATTCATCACCCAAGTAAGTCAGGGTCCATCTGTGTGTCACAGGGCACTCAGTATGATGTCTTTGTCTCCACTTTCCCCCATGTGACCCACGTCCCAGCCAGATGCCTGCATGGTGGGACCGATGCATGGGATCCTGCTTTTTATTTGTAATGCCCTTCCACCAACTCTGTTTTTTAGGCAAAAGATTCCCTGTTTTTGTCCGTGCACTGACTTTTCAGTCTTTTGCTTCTTGTTCATATATTGGGTATGTCATCATGAGTTATATGGTGATTTTTATTGCACTAAAGCTAACAGGTGCTGTCACAGACAACATTTCTGTGACCAAGAAAATTTGTGATCTCCTTGAAACTAGACATCTGTTCATGACATCACTGCTCACTGCTGTGTGCTGTGTTTGCTTTTGGTCCTGCAGTGCTTAACCAACAACCCAGGCATTCCATAGTGAGATGGCTGTGAAGTAACACTTTGGCTTTGGGTTTGGCTACCTTAGCTTTTTCCTCCCATATACAGTAATGATTCAGTACCCTGCCCCTTCCTTCTCCTCCTCTCCTCTTCCCTCAAGCTGCATGCGCTTTGCTGAAGCCATGCACATCTCTCCCGCTGCACATTGTAAATAACCTCCCTGTTTGGCCTGCAGGAGCACGTCAAAGAGGGGTGAGTCCTTTGGGATCAGCCGCATTGGTAGTAAGATCAAAGGAGTGTTCAAGAGCACAACCATGGAGGGAGCCATGCTGCCATCCTGTGGGCTGGTAGAGGGAGAGGACGATATGGTAAGGCCGATCTAAAAATTTTCCACTCACTCACTGTTACGCGATTCAAGATTTTGTTTTGTTATAATGCACACCAGATGATAGATTTAGGTATGAACACAAATCAAATTGTGTTGTTTGTTTTAGTCATACTTACAGATATTAAAGAGCCCATGGCATGCTCATTTCCAGCCATGTTTAGGCCTTGCATTTTTCTCTACATCCTCTTTTCACAGCGCAGCCAGTAGGAACTAAAATATATCCACAAAACTGTGTGCAGTTGAAAAATTCCACTTTTACAATGGCACCAGTGGATTTCAGGCAAGCTGACATGAACTCGCAACTGCCTGGAGATAATGCCCATTCAAGGAAATCCTTAAACTATCACGTAAGACTTTATTTTGTTAGGAAAAAAAAGTCTTGGCGGGAGTTTGCAAGACTTGTACAAACCGAGCTGCTTCTGCATAGAAGTACTAGAACATACGTACACCTCATTTTTTGAGCTTTAGGTCACGTCTAAGATGATAATTCACTATTCATTGTTGTAACCTTGTAGATAAGTCAGAAAACAAGGAAAAGCATGCCATGAGCTCTTTACAGCTTTTGTTTGATGTGGTGTTCATTGCTCCTGCAGTTTCCCTGCTAGATAAAACAAACAAAAGAACCTGATTTGGGTTCAGTCATCTAAATTTGAATGCAATGTTTTAAGAAAAAATAGCTAAAAATACAAGGCAATTTTGATTTCTTTTAACAAATTAAATTACTGAAAAAGTGAAATTCAAGCTAAGGCACTCCTCTCCACTGCTGTGACACCTGGGGGCGTTGGTGAGCAAAGAATAGAAAGCCACAGAGTTCACTATTGTAAATGTGTCTCCCAGTTGTTTTCTATTTTGATGACATCACAGGTTTTATTCTTTGATCACCACTTTCTGCCATAAAGTGATTGTGTTGTTCTGAAAAACCTGTTAATGTTCCAAATGGTTTCCTGGATTTTACCTCTGTTGCCTAGTTTGACAAAACATATCTTCCACACTGTTTAAATGTAATCACATGCTTGTAGGTATATCCACTTGTCTGGTGCACCACTGAAGATTTATCAAATGGCAAATGAATTTGGTTTCAACCTCTCTCACGTCCTTCCTTTTCAGCAGACGTCTTTACTGCTCCTCTTGTCTGTTCTACGATTTTTCACATCTTCTACATTTTCAAGTCTTTGAACAAATTCTACAACTATTAAAATGCCTCCAAGAGGGAAAAGAGCTAATAAATCAGAAGCGAATGAGGATGTTGAAGCAGAAGAGGATTAACAACAGGAAGGTGACATGGGTGTGGGACAAGGATCAGTCATATCCTGATCATCCAGACAGATTTGACATCCTGCCTCAGCTGCTGTGTAGAACTGGTCTGACTGGTCGCTGTTACTGGGAGGTTGAGTGGAGAGGAGAAGTTGAAATATCAGTGAGTTACAGAAGAATCAGGAGGAAAGGAGGCAGTGGTGACTGTATGTTTGGAAGGAATGATCAGTCCTGGAGTCTGTTCTGCTCTGATCATGGTTACTATGTCTGGCACAATAACATATCATTCATCTCCTGGTCCTCCTCTGTCTCTGACAGAGTAGCAGTGTATGTGGACTGTCCTGCCGGCACTCTGTCCTTCTACACCGTCTCCTCTGACACACTGATCCACCTCCACACCTTCAACACCACATTCACTGAACCTCTTTATCCTGGGTTCAGGATCAAGTCTCCTGGTTCCTCAGTGTCTCTGTGTGATGTGTGTTTGAGGAGCCATAACCAAGGATACATGAGGCCATTTTTCACAGAAGTGTTTTTGTGAACAGACGCGTCCGTTTATCAGAAATCTGTTGGTGAATGGATGCTTCAGATGAAGAACCCTAAAAAGACAGCTCATGTCGGTAATAACGTTTTTCCTCAAGGTCTTTCTCCTCACATTTTCCTCACATCTTATGTGGGCAGGACCAAGGCAAGGAAAAGATGTAAGTGAGGGAAGTAACGGTACTTATAGAGACTTGGGATGTACCCTTTGACACGTAAGCAGCAGGGAAGTGCTTGTTACGTTGTATAGTATTTGGGATTTTGGCTTTATAGACGTTGCTGCTTTAACTGACTGATAAGACGTCTGTGTTTATGTATAAAGCCAGGAACAATTTATTACCTGGTGGAATTCAAAAACTATTTAATGAAAGGGAAGGGGGATACAATTTAAGGGGTCAGTTAAATTTAAAAGTTCATGCTATACGTACAACCAAAAAAAAGATTTTGTATTTCTATAAGTGGGGTAAAACTATGGAATAATTTAAGTGTGGACATAAAAAATAGTAATAGAATTGATGAGTTTAAACATAAATATAAAGGTATGTGTCAATCAAGATATATGCAAGAACAGGCTTAATGATTAATTAGATGGAACATTGTGGGTGTGGTGTATGAATGTTAACACTTTGTAATAATTCTTTAGTATATTACTTGTGTGGTGTAGAAGAGAATTATTTATGTAGAGATACTGCTTGCAAACCAATGATGTAAGATGATGTCATGGGGTAGGACTGGATAAGTCTGATTTCTTCCTACTCCATTCAAGCATGTACTAGGTATAAGCAAATTGATATTGGATTAGCATTTGTTGGATATGTGTAAAATTATGTGTGTTGACATATCAACTGTCTTTACATGCTTGAAAGAATAAATCAAATCAAATCAATACTGGCCTGTATTGCACAGACATAACAAATCTCAGATGAAAATGATGAAGCATCTACTTTGAGAGAAATTAAACTGGTGTGTTTTCTCATTACAGTTTTGACTTGGTGTCTTCTTTCTGTACAGAAAGGTTTTAACAGTTCTAGACACATATTGCGTATAGAAATTGATCCTATAGAAATATAATGACCCTTCTTTCATAGCTGGTGCAGCAAAACAGGGCATGTAGAGTAATCTGTTGTGTTCATTTACCTCTCTCACGTCCTTCCTTTTCAGGTGGAAGAAGCCATGATGGTGCTGGAGGATGACTCCCCCTTGGAGGCAGCCTCCACCCCCAGCACCCCTCGAAACCTCTCGGCCTGGAGCATTACCATCCCGTACATTGATTTCTATGATGACGATGTGAAGAGAGAGAGGATCCCTGTGTTCTGTATTGATGTGGAGCGCAACGACAGGAAGGCAGGTGAGGCTGAAAGCACCTGTCCATATGTGTTGTTTAGTAGAGGTCATCCTGTTTTTCTTTGTAAATTATTAGGATATAATGTCACATTTGCAGTAAGAATTTGACTCGGTGTGTGGCATTACTGTAAAGTGTTCACAGAAATGTTGAAACCCCTTAAACTTTAATCATTAATATTTCTCTATCATTAAATAAATTAAATAAGCAACGGTCAGAATTAAAGTTAAAAAAAAAACCTCTTCATTCATTAAAAGTCCTCAAATTAATCAGTGCGTACTGAGACCATATAATGTTACTTGTCAGTCATCAAAAATCCCTATAAAATCTTCGTCTAAGCATCCATTAAGCAGTCAGTGAAGTAACAGAGTTCTACGATCTAATTAACATATTTAACACAACTGCAGATTGATTGTCTTCTGAGATTTATTTTTAGACACTATTGCTCATGAATTCATGGAGTTTTCAGCCACTGACTCACAAATCCCAGGTGTCTTGGAACTGGAACATCCTTGAATGCACCACCAGCTGAAGAATTTGAAATGGTCCATGCTCAGAAGAGCATCACCACAAAATCATAAAAAGCTGACAACACAAAATGCATTTAGAATATTCCCTGTGATGGATTACTAACTTTGTCAGGTAACTGTGTTCATGCGGAAGCTACGTATGTAAAGATACAGTTGCTTTGTCATCAAAAAGAAGAAGGATTCTGACAAAGAATAGTGTCTTGCCCAGAAATCAGACCCCATAGATTTTCTCCATTGACATCCTAGTGCTAAATATAACCACTTGTTGACCACACAAATGGGCAAAAATCAATATGAGTAAAATCTTAAGTGCCTCTCAAAGCAATGTTTTGTTTTTTTTTCATGAATCTTCACAGACTAATAAGAGGGTTGATAGGAGCACTGTGCACTTTTCTAACTTGAAGCTGCCAACATCCGTAGTCCAGTCCTGCAGCAGTGATTCTTAGTGAGTTTAGATCCAACTCATTGGTCTCACTATGTTTTCTGTGTTTGTTTATTTGCAGTGGGACACGAGACTGAGCACTGGTCAGTGTACAGAAGATATCTGGAGTTCTATGTGCTTGAATCAAAGCTCACTGAGTTTCATGGTAGGTTTTCTTCATGTTCTTTTAGTTTGCCTTAGAGGGCCTGTGCACTTTTTTTTTTCTTTCATTGTCATAATTAAGAAATTTACCACCAAAATGGAGAAGTGGATTCCAGAGAATTCACACAATATTACTTCCCAGTAAACCTTAGCTTTAAGAGTCGAGTAGGCTTATCGACCATGTTGCATTATTAAGGGACTTTTATTGGAAACCATGCACATGGGAGCAAAGTTGTTCTACTAAATATTTTAAGTGTTCCTTTCTGTGAAACTGACTGCTCCCTGCAGGCTCATTTCCTGATGCACAATTGCCTTCTAAGAGAATCATTGGTCCCAAGAATTACGAGTTCCTCACATCGAAGCGGGAGGAGTTCCAGGAGTACCTTCAGGTAAATGTCTGAGAATTTTGTTAGATGGTGATGGGTCTGGATATAAGACAGACTTTAACAAGACAAACACAACTGTTTCTGTGAAGAAAGATGGAGATAATTTAGACACACAGCTGTGAATGCAGTCTCTCTTTGATTAAAGTGGGGTTGTATACTTGTCAAGTGAAAGTAGAATAGGATGGAAATAATCCATCAGTTACTCTTCACTAAAATCTATAAAGTAGAAACACTAACATAAGTATTCGAGAGTGACATTTTGTCCAAAGCCTCCCAGATCCTCTAAAGTGACTTACGATTTGGCTTAAGTAGAAAAATGACCAAATTCATATCTTTTACACAACTGCAACTTGTTTGCTATTTGAGATTTACCGTATTTCTCGACAACATTGCTCATGAGTCTGTTGAGTTGTCAGCAGTTGACTAAAAAAATCTAAATGTGTCAGTACATCCTTGACCATGCCACCAAGAATTTTAGAATAGAATAGTAGAATTTTAGAGTTTTAGAATTTTGCTCCCACAGCATTATGACAAAATCATAACAGTTGGCAATATGCCTAAATTTCAAGTCTCTGCAAGTTGATTTTTATGACCTTAGTTGATTTTAATCTACAAAAAAAGGCTATACTTTGAAGGCTGGAAATAATTTAAATACCTCCGTTGCAATTTGTTGGAAAATGTTCAGCAAAAATGTGAACTCTCTTGATGGGCTTTAAGACATACAAAGCCACAGGTGTGGTCCTTGCATTTCTGCAGTCTTTTTAATAACAAAATGAGTAGCACATCTGTGGTTGAATGTGTTCTCATGGCAACCTGAGTAATATACTGTGCCTGCTTTTACTCAGCTTTTCTTCTAATCTCAAATATATTTTGGTCCAAGGTCCCTCTGAATCATGTCCCACTGTAGAAGAGCACAACTTACCTTGTTTATCTTTGTGTTATCAATGCAGAAGCTTCTGCAGTACCCGGAGCTGAGCAACAGTCAGCTCCTGGCAGACTTCCTGTCTCCTCACAGTGTGGAATCTCAGTTCCTGGACAAGATGTTGCCTGACGTGAACCTGGGTACAGTATGAGAGCGATTGTGGCTGAACGGGATGTATAGAATGTGATTAAGACAAGGCAGATGGATTATGTTTGAACAACAGAACACGCTGTGAGAACGTCTGATCAGTCTACCCTTTGGGTTGCAGTGAAATGATATTTGTGTGACAGAACCATGCATCACTAAGATAAAGTATTTATGCTTCACAGGGAAAATCATTAAGTCAGTTCCCAGCAAACTGATAAAAGAGGTAAGGATTCCTAGTGGTGTTGGTGTGTGTGTGCGATAAAGTACTGCAGTATGTTCACCCTTTCTTTCTCTTTTGATCTCATCTATATCTTTATCTCTCATTTTCTACATAATACAAATGTTTTGCATCATGTCACTGCATATTTAGGCCGTCAGTTTTGTACTGACACTAAATCCAAGAACTATAAACATTTTTATTTGACAAATACTGTACATCTGTAAGAGAAATGATACCGTCATTGTAAATTTTATAGATTGTCTGTCTGTTGTGCTTTTTCTGTCAGAAAGGGCAGCATATAGAGCCTTTCATCCAGTCCTTCTTCAACTCTTGTGAATCTCCCAAACCCAAACCCAGCCACCCTGAGCTCACCATCCTGAGTCCCACCTCGGAAAATGAAAAAAAGGTTAGGGAATCAAAGTTTGTAACTTCTGAGGGTTTTTTTTTCATACTCTTGCTGTTTTTTTCTGCAAGTGTAGGCCTCAGGGATGTTAAACTGTGAGTACAGCTGGAGTTTATCCTAATGCTTAGTTGTATACACTGAAGGGTTACCAGTTACCACTTTCTACAAAACAGCCCCATCACAATTGAGCTTCACAGTTAAATGTATCAGAACTTGGATGCACTGTTATTTTTTCTTTGTTGTAATGATAATGTCAGTTTTCAGTTGTTTTGAACTGTATTCCATTGGTGCTGCTGTCTTCAAATAAATGGAAATTGCAGTGTCATTGCCTCAAAATGCAGAGATAAATGCAATTCACTGCCTGTCAAATTATTTTTCTTTGTATTGAAGTTGCACACTTACTAGAGTGTCAGTCCCTTTTAGGGCTAAAGGTTTCGTAAAACTGCACAGCAGAGTCTTTTGGTCTTAAATTCAGTCCGGTCATAAATCTGGCTGTGAATCCCTCTCTCCCAGCTCTTCAATGACCTCTTCAAAAACAACGCCAACCGATCAGAGATGACCGAGAAAAGACACAATCAGAACTACTTCATGGAAATGATCACTGTCGAAGGGGTGTATGACTACTTAATGTATGTGGGTAAGTGTAATTACAGTCTGTCCGTCACACCCTATTTAATGCATTCTGTTTATTGTTGATATGTAGTGGTTATTTTTGCAGTGGAGGACACTGCTTTTTGAATGGGTTATCTTACATAGCCACTGGATTGAGTTTATTATCTTAAAAATGATTAGAAAGCATCTTGCACTTGTTTTACCAAGTATTTGAGTAGTATTCAGACCAGTTGAATCTATTGGTAATATAAAATAATATGAAACATAATAATTAGAGGTAGGATTGTGTACACGGTTGCTATACCATAGTTGTTTAGGCAACATTTTGACTCACCTAAATGCCTGTTTATCTTATTTTTATCACATACGTTCACGGTAAAATATGATTTTTCTCGTTATTACGACACAGGCTACTGTATTTTCTCGTTATAACATGAGCCCTGCTCTCTTTCTTTCTGCTTAATTCTTCGTGGTTATCAGGCCGAGTTGTCTTCCACATCCCTGACTGGCTGCACCACCTGCTAATGGGTGACAGGATCCTGTTCAAGAACACATTGGAGGCCTACACAGATTACTACCTTCAGCACAAATTGAACCAGGTGGTCCAGGAGCACCGACTAGTCTCGCTCATCACCCTACTTAGAGGTACACTACAGTTAGTCGAGCTATATTAACACAGATGTGATAGTAACTTTTTATTGTAGTTCTGATATGTGTTGCTATCACAAGTCTGAAAAAGAGCATTCAGCTGTTATTGAGGAATAAAATGTTGGCAGAGCAAGACTGATACTGGTCTTAAGTACAGAGCTGGAGCCAGGAGGCAGTTAGCTTAGCGTAGCCAACAAACTGGAAGTTTAAGTAATTTGTGTAGAAATGAGCTTGTTTTGCCTTGTTTCAAGTCTTTATGCTCAGCTACTTAACACATGAACATGAGTGGTGGCCTATCGTGTTTTCGTGCAACTCTGGGGGGAAAAAAGAATATTTCCTAAAGTGCTGAACTATTTTTTAAACGGCCTCATTAAACGAGATTTGAACATTCTTTGTTTTTCTAGACACAGTTTTCTGTGAGAGCAGTGCACCCCGCTCGGCTCAAGATAAGCAGAGGAGGGCAAAGAAGACTTTCGAAGAGATGATGAGTTATATTCCAGGTATTAACCTCCCCCATCCCCCCCTTCTTTACTGCTGACAAATGTACAGAGGTGAGAGAGAATGTGATCAGTTGTACATGCTCCCTGGAAATGTCTGCCATTTATATTTAGACCTTCTGGCAAAATGCATCGGAGAAGAGGCCAAGTATGAAGGAGTACGTCTCCTCTTCGATGGACTGCAACAGCCAGTTCTCAACAAACAGGTGCAAGGACACCTAGACACACACAATCACACACCACTTACATGTAGAATGCATTTTTTTTCTCCAGCATGTTTGTACCTCATTGCTGGGGAATGTATGTCATGTCAAAACAAGAAAATGTGAGTGAAAGTGAATCTTTTAAATACATTTTATTCAAAGATCACTGGTCTTAATGTTTTTCTTCTTCTTCCTGCTTCTTCCATTCTTCAGCTAACATATGTACTATTGGACATGACCATTCAAGAACTTTTTCCTGAGCTAAACAAGGTAAACAGCTGCTAGCCTTGGTTTCTAAAGAATTACTTCCATCCATCCATCATCATTCCTTTGCAGGGTTATAGAAGAGTGTCATTATATTTCCAAAAAAAAACAAGCATGCTTTAATAGTAAGTGTACATGACTCAATTTATGTTTGTAAATGATTACAACTCTGCACCGACTGATTCAATCACTGCAGCAGATCACTCGTATTATAACTTTTAAAATGCACCTGTAATTATCCTAGAAAGGATTTTATCCTATCATTTCCCATTTTTAATGTTGTGTTTTAGATAGAAGAAATCTGCCTGTTGTTCTTGCTCACTTATATTTGGCTCAGCTGTTAGAGCCAAGATTGTACAGAAAAGTGCTCCCATATTAGATATACAAGCTTACATTACCAGCAGGTGGACAAATGTATGGTTTGTGGATTTAAACTCGGTAAAGAAAGCAGATAGTTCTCATCACATTCAAGATTTATTGTATGCTCTTTGGATTTACTTTATGCTGTTGAAATGTTTCACTTTTTGATGTAAAATGCAAATAGATTATTAATAAGATACATGTTCTCAGATTAATGTAATAATTTTGCTGTTAATAGAGGCATAATATTAAAATGCTTTATTTTATCTTACAATTTTCTGATTACATGTGATTAGATGTTATGTTATATTAACCCTGTTCGCTCTCTGTTTTCTCAGCAGGTACAGAAGGAAACCTCTGTGATGGCTCCATGGATGTAAAATGAACAGTTCAGTGGACGTCGGCCAACAGGATTTACAAGCATTAACTCATTCTACACTATACTGCAAAGACTGTGACACTTAAAACTAAACTTTAAACCTGCCTTTTTGATAGTGCATGTTCTGTAACCTAAGTGAAACAGTGATTCTTGCACAGATTACATGGGATGAATGTTTGCTCTTCTTCTTTTTTGCTTTAAGGCAACTGACATGATCAAGAGAGACCGTTTTGCTGATCTTTGCATTAAAGTTGCATTTACTTTGACCCAACACTTTGATGGTGATGACAAGAATCTTTCTTTATTGCATCTTTCTTAAAATGTGTTGTTCCAAATCACCCTTATATCCATAATGATCAATAATAGTCTAATTGTATGCATGACCCATGATAATAAAGATACAGAAAAATAGAAATAGTTTATGTAAGGATAATCACCTTTATTATATGGCCAAAAAAGGTATAGTCAGGATTTTAGAATGAGACCCCACAGAATTTTGCTAATCATGTTTTCAGGGGAGCTCATGTCTTGTTAAGGGGAGCCGAGCAATACCCACCCCCAGCTCCCCCCTGTAGTTCGCACCATGACAAAAACAGAAATGAAATTAACATAAAACATCTCTGCCTCTATTATCCTAATTAGAGGCACAGATTAAGTACATAAATCACTTGACAACATTGATGAAAATAAACCTTTATCTACAATCAAAATGAATCAAAATGGCATGAAATTTTTTAATAAAAGACAAATATAAAAATATAGGTTTAAAACATACATACTGTATGTTTTAAACATTTGCTAACTAGTGTTTTAAGATGAAAAGTATAGTACTTGTATGTAGTGATGTTTAAAGTTGAATAAAACTGAAATACTCAAACTACATGTATCTCAAAATTGTACTTAAGGACATTAATTGAGTAAATATACTTAGTTTTCATCTTTAAGCACAGCTCAACTAGATGAAAACAGCTGAATCACCTTTACAATCTTTCATATGAAGACTGAAGGACTCCAGGAAACCACCAGTTCACTAAGTGGGTAGACTTGATGTGTCATAGTTTGCAGTGCTTAGTGTACAACAGTCCAGAAAACTGTTGAAGGTTGCATCTGTTTGACACGGTTTGACACAGGAGTTGACAACAGATGGCGGCATACTTCTGAAGTTGAAGTGTAAACAGTTTTCACACATAGTGTTAATGGGTTTCTCCAGCCTTTGAGGAGAAACTGAACACCTCTGTCTCTGCTTTCTCCTGTTTAGTGCTCCTTTGTGGGCTCAACACACTTGACTGTACAGGCTCTCTTTGTCTTTTATCTTTTATGTTAAGTAAACTTTCACCAAATATACCTCTGACAAAGTGGGTTAAGTTTCTGCTATACTTTATATAAGTGAATCTTCACGGGCAATGAGGTGAGAAGTGTTTACCCGTTAGATCATATGACTGATTTTCTCTTACATGTACTTGTTGTCTTGCATTTTCTAACATTTACATTACATATATAGTGATGTAATGTTTCTCCAGCCTTGATTTTATTATTTTTTATATTGCTGACAAGATGATGAATTTCAGTGATGCCTGTTCCTAACACTAACCTCACACCCGTCCTGCTCAAAGTACTGTATGTGCTATTAGCACTTGTCTGCACACTGAGGTTTAGACTGGTCGCCTCCTCTTGCACTCACACTCTGTCACTTATAGCACACAAATCTCACCCATATGTAAGCAAACACACAAACAAACCATACAGTTTCTCCCTTCAGGAAGCAGTAAATCTAACCTAATCAATTACAGTGTTTGCAATCTATACCTCTTGGTAATCTTTCTTTAATTGTTAAAATAAGGCCATCTTGCAGGTGATTTGAATCACTCCAACCTAAAGTCAGTGCTCCCTAAATTCCACCAGCCTGTTTCCTGCCACACTAGAGGAAATAAAACTTTGGACCATATTTACACAGACATGGCTGCTGCATACAAGGCGACCCCCGTCCCCCACTTGGGACAGTCAGATCACCTTTCTTTGTTCCTCTTTCCCAAGTACCCACCACTCATCCGCCGTGTGAAGCCATCAACGAAGATCATCAAAGTGTGGCCAGAGGGGACAGACTCTGACAATAAAGTTGAATCTAATCTAATCTGTGATACTATAGTTGCACGCTGTGAATGCTTAGAGAGAATGATATACAATGTACAACAAAATCTCAGTGGCTCACACAATAGTATCACTGCCATGTTGTTGTCACGGCTTTATAAATTGATTCTACACTCCACTTTTACTCCTCAAAGAGTGGACAAGTTCCAGCTGCTAAAAGTGCTGACAGCTCATCACTGCCCACGTCCAGTTTCCCATCAGAACATTTTGTTTCTAAATGGATTCGACCATTTCCACTCAAGCTATAATGAGTCTTACTGTAACCCAGCCTGTTATCATTCCATAACATCATCACCACTTAGCTAATTTTCTGTCATGTTTTACTCAAGGGAACAAAATTCAGCCACACACATTGCATTTATTAATCTCCACCCCTTCCTCCTTAGATGTGTGCTGAAATGCTTTTCAAGCAAACACAAGTAACTCACTAAATATTCACAGTGGGGGCTCCCAGAAATGGGGCACAAGCGCTCTGAAAAGTAGCACAACCCCCTCCCCCCAAAACACACACACACACATCGTGGCATCAGCTTCTTCATAAGATCATCAGATTTGGAAAGCTAGAACCCAGAAAGCCTCCACTTGTAAATAGAAGCTCAGGTCTCTCCTGGTTCATTTTTAGCAGGAGGCCTTTCGAGTGCCGATTGGCAGAGCAGAAGGCACCATATGCTGTCAGACCAGGCCTGGGCACGCTGCAGTGGGACGGGCCCCGCGACAAGTGTCCTATATTTTGATTCCATAATTGTACTATAATGCAGCTTTTGGATTATATATAGTGGTGGCAAAGTCATCCTGTACTGAAGCAAAAAATAGCAGTACTGTACAGTTTCTAACCAATTGCTTTAGGATGTACAGTATTACAGTTTCTAAAAACACTTTGTGACAATGATGAACTTACACCAGAATCCACATGGCCTCCTTTCCTGCCAGACATTAAAATAAAAACCACATATAGCAAAAACAATTACTAGAAAACCATTTCGAATCATCCCAAGTGAATATATTAAAACACCAATAAACTGAGGAAAGCCCATATTTTATTTTTTTTTATATTTATGCAACATTCCCCAAATTATAAATAAAGACTTTATCTTCAAAATGTGGTATAATGTATCATTTTTAAGACTTGCTTTAGGACTTTCCTCACCACCTGATTACAAGCAGGACTTTTGGGACCAGTGTGAGATTGGATGCAGTTAGCTACAGTAGTTCGCTATGCTGCAGTGTGTTTAGGGATGAAAGGAGATATGAAAACAGCAGCGGCCCCGTGCTGCTGCTGAACTGGGTCACTAGCACTGAAGCTTTTTGACTCAGAAAACTGCAACTCCCAAACAAATAAAGCATCACTTTTGGACTGCAGTAACACTATATAAGTGAAATAGAATATGAAATAGAAAATGCTTCGGGCACAGAATAGCTTAGTAACATATATAGTATATTGACTCTACTGATGAAGTTAGACATTTGTAATGTTTAATGGGTGCAGAATATACAGTATCATCATGTTTTACAAGAAAGTCAATGAAGGCTTTTTACAGCAGATGTGGCCTCACTTGAAAGAATTCATTAACATCCAAAGCAATTATCTGGAATTGGAGAAAAAACACATTGTACAGTAAGCCTTATGGATTAATTTAGTGTTCGAGTCAATAAAAAAGATATCACCATGCTCTGTAATGTTCCCTCTCCCTGGAAAAGTATCAGTGAGCCGACATTTCTGCTTCATTGGGATGTTCAATGCTTTTTTTTAATGATGTAAATTCTGTTTTTATGGATGAGAGTAGGTTAGCAGTAACTGAAATTCACCTTAATGACGTGACCCGCTTGTCAAACACAAGCAGTGGTGCTAAATAAAATAAAAAAAGAAATCTTTGATCCTGTTATTCTGCAGGGACCTAGACTATATTCAACCTCACTGGAAACAGTTTTCAGTAGCATGTCTTTTGGAGACTTTGTTGATTCTGTCTCCTGCCATAAACTAATTGTTCCAATGCCAGACAAATCCATTGTTAGTTTGTGTGATAACTTCATGCTACATTAGACTCTAAATGATGCTGAACAGATTAGCACAAATACTCCTGCTAGTTTTTAGTTAGTTTTTAATGAGCTGTGCTTTCTTGAATGTCAATTTAACTGGTGTCCAGCAAGCAGGGCTCATTAGGGACATCAAAGTATTGGTACATTTCTGATTCAAAACTAACACCTGGTGCATATTTTAGAGGGCTAATTCCTGTATTTTAGGCTCTATATATTTGATCTGACTGCTTTAAGCCTTAAAAATGATTCAGTATTTCTTCAGGTGAATTAAACTTCCCATTAAAGGCTCTTCTTAGCGTGCTGTCATCATGCTACACATGGCCTAAATGTACATTCACTGTGTTCAGCTGAAGGAGCTGTCCGTGGTCCTGATTCAGCAGCAGTTGTGTATGTTATTGAAACATTCAAAAATATAACTTTAAACTATCATGGTTAAGAAATCACTTGTCAGTTTTGGGGAGGTTCAGTGCTTTCAAAACACAAACAAACAAAAAAAAAAGATATAAAATGACATATTAAATGTACTGGTGAAGATAGAAATAACTGTTTGAATCCTTACACTAAAATATGTAAAACTTTATTGGCCACAACATTTTTTATACAATTTAAACTTGGGTAACCATTTACAATCGAGACGCCAAGGGCCACAGATAAAAAAAAGCAGGTACAGATAACGTGTTTTGTAAAATATTGCCTCAAAATGTCGAAAACTACAACATTCAGCTCTTAACAAAGCCAGCAGGGCACCACAGATGTAAGCAGTCAAGTGTGATTGTGAGGAATAATGGGTGTAATGTAGGTGACAAGTCAATTTCAATTAAAAGTTTCCAATGAGCAAAATACAAATATAAGCTGAGATGTGATTGCTACAGTCACTTGGGATAGAAAGCAAATATGTAACAGAAGGTTCATTACTCTGAGACATTTCAGTTCCTCAGTTTGGAACATGGACATTGTCCTGGTCTGTGTGTGTGCATGTGCATGTGCATGAGTGCTTGCATATGGAGGGGGTTCAGAGACTGATTATTATAAATTTTCTGACCTGATTTAAAATTTATTTCCCCAAAAATTGTAGGGCACTTGAATAGATTATTGGCTCCTTTCAGCCTCTGCTGAGAAAATCAGTGAGCTTGACAACACACACATCCACTGAAAGAGATGCTCACGGCCTTGTGTGTAACTGACTGTGACCCAATGTCAATATCAACCACAGCCATTTTCACACAACAGAAGTGCCAAAAGTGTCAGGATTCAGTGTGCGTGAACTCCTCTTCCTAAAGTCTCCATCCATAAGTTGGACGAGCAGCACCACCGAAGTTAAGTCAGTTTTACCAATGTAAAGGCATGTCGTAAGGCCCTACCTACCTAGTACTTTTAGGAAGGCATGTCGTAAGGCCCTACCTACCTATTACTTGGCTGTGGCAGACTGTGAATTCTCACCGTTCTCATTATACCTTGTACCCATTTACTTTTAGCTCATTAGTTCATCATGCTGACTCCTCCAGAGGACAGCCTGACCTTCTGGAAAAGGGCTGCAGAGCATCTCAACCAACATTCACTTATTAACAGCTTATTTTTAAAAAATCCAGATCTTAAACTTATTGGGCGCGTGGTCAAATAGCATGCTTTCACTGAGGAATCAGTATCATTAAATGATCTATTGCAATTCAGTCAGTTTTAATCTCTTCCACAAGGCAGTTATTTGAAATAAAAATACTTCAGTCCCTTATGTGCTCTTTGCTCAGCCAGGAATGTGTATGCATATTGAATTTCCAAAGGTAGAGGTCTGGAGATTCATTTGTGAGATCTGTTCTGTCTGTGTTGGATTCCTTCCCTGGTTAAGCGATGTTACTAAACAAAAGCATCAGTTTGGAATTAATCACAAAAGTCAACTTGAAGTACTATTTGTGTTTAGTAACTGTAATCTGATATAGTGAAAAGAACTTTAATTAATTGTGTTATGTATTTATTTGCATTTTTATAATTGCACATGACCCGCTAACTTTATTAGACCTGTCATGGGGAACACTGGACTCTTTTTTAAAATAACTTTGTAAAGAGAGTAACTCTAAAACCTTTAGTGGTGATTTATTAATGACTAGACTATAATTACAGAGCCAGAGCTTTTTCACAACCTGCCAACCAAAACTTGTTCTTCCTAATTATTTATTAAGGATCCCCAAAGCAAAAACCATGCAGTACAACTAATCCTTCACAAAATAATAAAGCTAATAAAGCTAATAAAGAAACTGGTACCCCTGTGGTAATAGAAGGCATTTTTCCAGTTCAACCCATATGATATGTCACAAATCAGAAACACTGGGCACTATGACCCAGCAGATAGCCACCTCTTCCTCAACAGAGACACAGAAAACAAGGTGGTGATCAGCTTGTTTGATGTCAGAGTCTGTATAAAAGGGAGACTTTGGGTTGGCCCACCATTCAACCACAGGGGGCCTGGAGAACAGGAGGGCTCCTGAGAACTTGTGCCCTAGATGCGGATTATTTGTGACATCTTCCCAAATGGTGGGACATCAGGACCGGCTGCTCATCATTTACACACTCATATCTCGTCTTATTCGCCGTGTAATATTACAATCAGGAACTTTTCTTTTATTGGTAAAAAAACGGAAAGTTCGAGCTCCTCCCACGGATGGATATCTGATTCCACATTTTGGGGCATCTGCACACTCAAACCTAATGTAACAGAATATAAAAAGGAAGCAAGGATTCGGTTTTTTCCCTGAGCGATCATATTTATTTAACCTGATGGCTCAGACAAGTCAAGAAAAAGGGCATGTTAAATGTCAGACATCTCAGAGGGTAACATTAAAGTGACAAAAAGTTATGGAGCGCCAAGTCGAACCAACTCGGCCGATGAACACCACAAACAGTAGTTTTATTATAGCTTCATCTTCGGTGGAGGAGAGCGCAGATAGTCTCGTCTATCAAATCAGCCTGGCGGTGATTCTCTCTGTTATCACACTCGCCACCACTTTATCCAATGCGTTTGTCATTGCAACAATCTCGCAGTCAAAGAAACTGCAAACTCCTGCCAACTTTCTGATCGCCTCTCTGGCCATCACAGACTTGCTGGTGTCTATTCTGGTGATGCCAATCTGCGTCCTGTACACCGTCATCCACACCTGGACGCTGGGGCAAGTCGTATGCGACATCTGGCTCTCCTCGGACATAACGTGTTGCACTGCGTCCATCCTCCATTTGTGCGTAATCGCCCTGGATAGATACTGGGCCATCACGGACGCGGTGGAGTACTCGAAAAAGCGCACGCCAGGACGCGCAGCTGGGATGGTGGCCACAGCCTGGGTCATCGCCATTTCCATTTCCCTGCCGCCTCTCTTCTGGAGGCAGGTGAAGGCGGATGAGCTGACCAGCTGCAGCGTCAACAATGATCATATTTTCTACACCATCTACTCCACCTTTGGGGCATTTTATATCCCCACCTTGCTGCTTATTGTCCTTTACGGGCGGATATACGTCGAGGCTCGTAAACGGATCCTCAAACAGTCCCCCAAGAAGGTGGGGAAGAGACTCACCTCGGCGCACCTGGTCACCAACTCCCCTGGATCCGTAGCGTCCACAACATCTCTTCAGTCGGTGCTGGAGACACGACGCGCCGTCCAGCGACACCGGGTTTTCAGCAAGCGAGAA
This sequence comes from Monopterus albus, assembly GCF_001952655.1. Classification (NCBI taxonomy): domain Eukaryota; kingdom Metazoa; phylum Chordata; class Actinopteri; order Synbranchiformes; family Synbranchidae; genus Monopterus; species Monopterus albus. Next base: position 3,085,371 of record NW_018127893.1, on the reverse strand, counting down.
CCAGGTGAAAGTGACGGTGTCGGACGCGCTTTTGGAAAAAAAGCGGATTTCGGCAGGCAGAGAGAGAAAAGCGACGAAGACTTTGGGAATAATCCTCGGCGCTTACATCGTTTGCTGGCTACCGTTTTTCATTTACACACTGGTAGTGGCCACATGTGATACATGTTTGAACCCCGAGTTATTTGATTTTTTCACTTGGTTGGGATACTTGAACTCGCTCATCAACCCGATCATATACACAATGTCTAATGAGGACTTTAAGAAAGCTTTTCATAAACTTATGTGCTTCAAATGCTGCCGATCGTGAGAAAATGTTCCTTCTGTCTACACTAAGATTTGTTTATGGACTTGGTTTGATATAACGTTCTAACATGTAGGAGAATAATATAGAATAGTGAGAATGCCACGAATAACCACATGTGAGACTCATGCTGTTGCAAACTACTTTAAAGACTTAAATACAAACATTTTCTTCAGCGATGCTGTCACTGATTGGCTTACACCTCTGATCGGACCGTTGTTAAACTTGCTGGAGTTTTCAAAAGATTTACTACTGCACATAAAGCTGAATTAGTTCTCAAGATGGATATTGTTGCAGCGTGATGGGTGGAAATGACAGTTTGATATCTGGTTCAAAAATCCAGTTTTACGCACTTCGGAGAATCACTTGAACGTGTCATTTAAGTTCATTTTAATAGGCGTATATTCTTTAATGTATAAAGAAAAAAATCAAGCGATGGGTATTCGATATGGATTCTTAATTATTGGCACATTATCTTAAAGCATCACCCAGCGCGTTATTCCCGTGCGAAGACTGACCCATTAATACCAGTACACAGCAGAGACCACAAACCTCTGACATGATTTTGAAAGTTAAAAACATAAAAGTCTTGCTAAATGAATCAGACTTCATTTTGCATTTGTGTACACATGTGGCAGTGTGATTTTTAAAACTCAGGATGATATGCATTTTGTGAAATTACAACGTCTTTGAATTGTGCTGCTCTGTATGGCTGTTTATTTAGAAAAGCACACTCATGTCTGCTTGTACTGTACTGTGGAAGAGATTCATGCAATATCAGTGCCACCCACAGAAACTGCAGCTGATATTTACCCAGCAACACTGATGATAAGTTCAATTTTACTGAACAAACATCACTGTTCTGATTTGTGTGTGTGTGTGAGGTTTGTTTGCTGCTACATTAAATCTGTATCTACAGTATGTTATGGTCATTTGTTAAATGCCTCCTGGATATCAAGAATGATTTGCTGCTGGGTCTGGCCTTTGAGGCTGCAAAAATAATACTGAAGGTTGTCAGTCATTATTTGAAATAAGGGTGTAATGTTGTATCTGACCACAACAGAGATGCTGTGCAATAAAGGCTTTTGAGTTTTTGTTTTGCACAAGTGTTTTTATAAGAGAGAGTTTTAATGCAGTTTTATGTCAAATTACTTTATGACTCCAAATAATTGGTTTATACAGTTATAGTTGTTTCTTTCATTGTTGTTGGGATGTTGAAAACAGTACAAACAATCTGACAGGTAACTTGTTTTATGACTTTTCATTGCGTTACCTTGAAATCTAATAAAAGATTAATGGCCCCATCGCATGATGATGATGATGTAAAAATGAAAACCATCAGCCTCTTGAGGCATTTGCAAAACAGCAGAGCTCGATTTAGGAGAATGTGCGTCCTTTCACATCACAGCGTTACTCCTCATGTTTTCTCTGTTGAGATTCTGTTGCAGCTGAGATTCTCTCTAATGTTTGATTTTACCATAATCTTCCTCCCCGTTCAGTCTCTGTGCAGAGGACAGAGCACTCGGTCTGTGTGGTCAACAGCTGTCACAGCTCAATAAGTCCTGAGATCGACGGGGGGGCGGTGCTTTTCTAGTGTACTTCACCCACACAGGTGGTGTCATTGCACATACAAACGTGCACGCCCTTTGGCTTATATACGAATCTGAATTTTCATATGGGTCATCATTCATGAAACATGAGTGCAGACAGATGCTCAAAGCACTTTCCAGGTGTTTCTGTGGTATTTTACTGTATATGCTGAACTACTGACAAGAGGGAGAGCATGAGCTTCTTACAGTATAGTTTTCACATTATATTGGGGTTTCTATCATATATTGCCAACCAGGAGTATTTGATATAAACAGAGAAACCTCTATTGGACAAGGGGTAATAACAAGAGCTTTTAGAAACTTGGTTAGAAGTTCAAGCTTCTTGCTGACCATCCACAAAGTATATAAACAAACGTTCCAATAACATAATGATAAAGTCTTTATAATGCACTTTCTTTTTATCTCAATCACAGCACAATACAAACAAAATCATTAATCATCTCTGGAGAAGACTAGTGCACAGTGAACAGCTGTGGTTGACCTTGCTCATGAGAAGGTGGCTAGAATACACACCCGCATACAGGATGAGAAGTTGTCTGGTCACTGACATTTTCGTGTTAATTTAGCTAGTTACAGCAGCTAGGTAGGCTACATAATCTATTAAAATGGCCAAATATTTGAGGGAGACAGCCAAAAAGGTTATAAAAGGTGCATACATGTTTTGACATGTTATTAACTTAAAATGTCACAAGTTTAATTATTGCCATTAATTTCAATTTCTTACTATAGAAAATAGTGTCCAAGTCAATGTAACTGCTCCTAATGTTTGAAATTATTCAGTGTTCCTATGACCCTCCATTACTGTAAAAGAACAACTCTGTTCCTTATAGAGTCAATGGAGATGTCGTCCCTCTCCTTTTTAATTTTAAAACTTTCACACATGAAAACTGTAGATGTTTAACAAACATGATTTATAACTTTGCTTAGTCAGAGGTATTGCATGACTTGTGTAGTTAACACTGTTGCACCTCCAGAGAACTACACATTGTCTTGTGGTTCATATCGAACCATTGCATCGTGAAAGCAAATGCACTGATTATACAACCAGATTTTTTTTTCTATTAACTGAATGTGCTGCATCACTTCTCTGCTGTGGAGTACAGGACATTGCGGCTATAGATAATAAGCCTATAAATAATTTTTTTTCACTGTATGTAGCTTTGGTTAGCAGCTTTATGGTTTCACCCTTTCTGATCTAAGAAGGTCTACAGCATTCATCACCTGTAAAGTGGGGGCACAAGGGCCCATCTGCTATTAATAAATTACCTTACCAAGGTGATTGACCTCGACAGGAAGGAAAATGAACCTGCAAGTCATCTATTAGGACAACGGAGGAAGGTAAGGAGACTGAGGGTGAACGATAGTTAGAGGTGGGGTCTGATATTAGTTTTTAACAACCCTCATTCTAATGCCACTATTTACCATTTTGTAAGAAATCGGACCTACTCTTAATGTGTCAGAATGAAGACTAAGGCTAGTATGGTTTACTTGTAAAAGTTTATCTTTTGTAATATATCTTCTTGCATATAGTTTTAAGTTATTTAAAATGTTAACCACTTAAATTAGCCCTGTGGTAAACCCATCCATCTGCATTCACAGGCACAACAGCCAGTGTCAATGTTCATAATACATAAACAATTTTATTCAATATCTATTGGCAGAACCATAAATTCACATTCTGCTTTCATCATTACTTGTTACTGACACCTCAGCTTATGTGTGGAGGAAGGTTTCACTCTATGTATGTATGTGTGTGTTTGTATGTATGTTAACTCACAGCCTTCAGACACGTGCGCTCTCTCTGTGCTTCATAGCAGATCCATGGCCACAAGCAGTTTCTTTGCCTTTCAGAAAAGCAGGTCGGGTTAGAGGCGCACTTTGCATTAGCTTCTTCTTCAGCTCATCTTTCTGTGATAACATGTTTTCGGCCTCTCTGAGTCTTAACATGGGAATCTGCTTTGTAGCCCAAATCTTTGCTACAATCCTTTGCAGCTCACCATACTGGTGATCATTTTCACTGGCTGAGTTTACATTTTTGGGACCTTCGCTTTTGGAGCTTGGTGAATCTGTCACACCTAATTTTCACTCTGGCCTGACAGCTATATGTAGCGGAGGTGGAGGAGGTGTGCACGCTGCTGAAGGCTCTGTTAAATGATCCATTCATGCACATCACTGGTATATTATAGTGACTGATGGTCCTCTGTGGGCTGAGAATATTGGATCAATTGACTTGTTAAATCCCATTAAAACTTGTGCTGGTTGTCATGACAGACTTGCCACAGTTGTTGTAGAGATTCAAGAAATGCAACAACGTATACAGGGCAGCTTAGCAATGCAAGCCTCCTATAGCTTTCCTAATAGCTAGTTTGATATAAATGATTTCAAACACTTGTCTGTCAGTCTGACCAGCCGTCTGGGGTTGGGTAGGTACTCCTGTTAACTGCAGCAGGCTCAACATCTGGGGAAACTTGTTGGATAATCAGACTAACTGTCTGTGGAACTAAACATCACATTATTGGGTCTGATGTACATAATTTCATCTGCATATTAGCTATGTTCTGAACAAACAACCCCTGCCACTTAATGATGCTGTAAAACACTTTGATTACTTAGTGAGAAGTAAGAGTTTTACAGGCTGATTTGTGCTGAACTTGAGATTCCCTGCTCAGAGGTCAAGCACACTAAACTTTATCGAGTCCTCGTTAGAAGGCAGAGTGGGACCATTTTATTCCTCCTTGTAGCGCTCCTTCACTTCTTTCTTTTATAACTATTTGGCTGCACCGCCGGGCCATTTTTCACAAGTATAATTCATGCAATAATAAAGCTATATAATAGGGAGCAAGGGATCTCTCGCAAGCTGCCAGTTGCTTGATCCTCATTTCTGAGTAGCTCCTCTACAGGTTCAGAGAAAACTGTTGTGAAGAGCAAACCTGTAGGAGGAAGGAGGAGGAGTCTGGCCTGGTGGTCCCGCCTACACCCGAGAACACCGAGCTCCCTCATGGATGACAACTGTTTGGCTGTGTGAGTCCTTTGTTCTTAATACATGTGTTTATCTGTAGAATATGGTTCTGTTAGTTACTGTTAGTTTTCCTTGTAGTTTACTGCCTGTGATTGTGTTCATTTGTGTAATGACATTGCTCAGAGCATGTCTTTGTTTACAAGAAACAAAGGGGTTTAAATTACCCTGCCATCACTTCTCCACTGTTGGTGGTATTGATAAGCAGCCCAAATTATAATAAGCAACTTCCCCTGGTGTTTCTTTTTCGACACCTGAATGAATGAATCACATACATGTGATTTAAGACTTTGATTTGTGAAGCGTGGTGCATTTTTTGTTTACTCTTTGTTGTGACAACTGGTGTGGGTTGTCAAATAGGAATACTGACATCTAATAGCCTGATACAAAACAAGTTAATTCAGCTGATTTGGTTTGGTGCTCAGTCTGGCTGTGCTGACACATCATGTGAGTGTGAGTTTCAGGCTTTAAGAATAGAAATAAGTTTTCCACCTGGCCTTGGGGATAATTTGTTGTACATTAACCTTTTGATATGAAGCATGAGAAGGCATGCTGAGATGACAACTTGACTAGCATGTTTGTAATTTCACATTTTCATTGAAATGTCACTGGAGTTATTAGCATGAAATTTGCCTGACACAGTCCAATTCAGCCCTTTTCCTTGTCTACAACCCCCCCAAGCTTCTTGTCATTCTAATAATTAACTTTCTCATCACACACCCCTCCAACTTCCCCCATCTCAGTTTGAAAACAAGCTTTTTGCTTATTTAATTTCTGTATTATGAGCCACTTACTTTCAATAAGCTAATATTAACCTTAAATATCCAGCACCAACCTATTAGCATCTTGTCTGGCTCTTAAATATCCAGCACCAACCTATTAGCGTCTTGTCTGGCTTTCCTAAAAGGACATGTTGGGACAGAGAGTGGCGATAATGGAGCTTTTGTATCTCCACAACCTACGTCCATTACACACCACACATACATTAAGTATCCTTCATTGAAACCGGGAGAAATCATGCTCTCTGTGTCTCTGGAGGTTGGATAAATTCTATATGGTTTATTTCCCAACCTTCCTAGCCATCTGTCTGTCAATCTGCATCTACTTATCCAGGTCAACTTTCTGTCATTATGGAAGTCCACAAATTCTTCCCTTACCAGAACCAAATATGTGCAAGTATTCCCTGATTTAGAGAAAAGCCAGCCACCCTGCAGGGAAAACTTATTTCAGCTCACCTCAGGAGCTGGGGTTTGGTGGAGATACTGGAGGTGGCAGTGACACTGGCCAAACCTGGTGCCCCTCCTAAACAGGTTTTCTGACTATGACTGACAAGTAGGTGATTTATTTATTGTTATTGAAGAGGGAGAAAGATGTAGGCCAATGGAAAAATGATTTAAAATAGAGTGGAAGCAGTGTTCTTATCCCTTAACAGTTTGAAGCTAACATGTTACTCTGTGACACCTGATGCAATGGACTTCAGGTCACAGACTGGCCAGTAAAAATAACTTTAACAACCAAAAATGTACATAACCAAGATGAAAAGGTCAACTTATCTAAAACTAATTTTAAAAATGTTTCTTTTGCCACAAAGCTGAGTCCTCTTTGTATCCTTATGCTGCAATGTATCGTAGAGTGAATGTTCAGAGAGAGGTTAATGTCTGGGGCACCTTTAATTTTGCACCCTGGCAGGTATTGTTCTTTTACGTAAATTCCATAAATAAGGAATGTCATGGCCGTTTCATCATTCAAATGCAGTGAGGAAAGCAAGAGCTCTCAGACAAAGCAAGAGCTCTTGACTCTCAGTAAAGCCACGCTGGCATGATTAAAACTGTCTGATCCACTTAATCTCAAGGTAAACGCACGAATGAGCAGGAATAAGAGCACAGATAACCCTCTATACTATCTGCTTTGACTGACTTATAGTAAAAATATACCACATTGAGCTTTAAATTTAATTCATGTTGATGTGACTTTTCATGCCTAATCAGCCCTGTTAAAAGCACAGCAACACATGTGTCGACCTGTGGCTGTTGCAGTGTTGACAGGTTTATGTTCTGCAGTGGATTTAGTTTTTATGCTGCCATGACCTGTAAGCAGGTGTAGATTAATATGCTGTGACAGAAATGTGTCCCTGATGCTGTCAGTTGACCTGACCTCCTCCTCTGCTTCTCGCACTTTCCTCCTCTTTGTTTTTCCAGGTTCAACCTACTATTCTTACATTTCCTCCTCCCTCTGATGTCTGCCTCTCTGCCTCCCATCCATCATGCCTCACACGTTTCATCCTCATTCTCTTTCTCACTTATCTCTTGCTCATTCATTTTCGGTTCCTTTTGTCATCTGCATCTCCATGCCTCCCTCCCTCCCGCTCTGTATCACTGCCTTTCCTGCTGCTTTACTCCTTACTCCCAGATAAAATGAAGTCTCCTCGTGGGAAACATACTAAACAGGCTCCATTTCACTGGAGAGAGTCATCCTTCCATCTTGCTTCTACCAGCATGGGAACACAGCCTTTTAAATCTTCTTGAGCTCAGGCAGCTGGAGGAAAGCCTCCTGGTCATCTATGCCAGTGCCTCATATAGAGAACAAAGACATGCACGATTAATCTCTAGACTTTCATCTGTCAGCTTGTGTAGAAAATCCTGTGTGAAACCCCTTGTGAAGCCAGGTCCCCTTTTAAGCTGTCGCTGCGTGTATTTAATTTAGCTGCAGATCTTAAAACCATCTCAGTCCGATACTTGGTCACATGTGCAGGTGACTTAATGATGACTCCTTCAGGACAGAGATCCCAGGTGTATGTATTGATATCATCACAGTCTGAGTTGTCCTTTCTGCAACATTAGAATACGAGCTGATACCTTGAAATTTCAGAGAAGTTGGAGCTTTAGTTTTTCCTGTTGTTTTGATGTTAAAGCTTTGTTATATGTAGCATGGACACATTTAGGTTTGTTGAAGTTAGTGAGACAGATCCAAACTGACTTAGAGTAAGGTATACAACAGTAGTTGTTGCTTCCTTTGTTGTTTCTGAAGTGAAAAAGCACTCTTATGTTAAATACTCCTGAATGCTCTCATGGTATTGCTGATTGTTTTCCAAACTTGAGCATGGTGTGTTTTACATATTCAATAGAGGACTAAGTTATGTATGGCAAGATGATCAGCTATTAAATTTGCATGTTCCGTCACAATCACCATCATGCCAGCGTTTCTTTTATCAGTCATATCATTTTGTGTTGTATGGAAGCTGTAATTGGCTTGAAGCATTCATACAGCATAGCCTCCTTAAATTAATGTGTCAGATAATACTTCCTTTACACCTCAGCATGTATCAACTCTCAAGCAGTTGGTTTTTAACACCTCAGTGAAATAAACTGAAGCTATTTGTTGATAATGGCGGTCCTGTGATTTCGAACCAAAGCGAATTATAGCAAACTGCTTTATTTATTTTCTAGCATTCAGAATATAGGCAGAGAACTTTTAACTTGGGTCATACTGGAGCATTTCTGATAATGTGATATAGCTTTTATGTTTTATGTTACTGAAGAGTTTGTTTTCATCCATCAGTGTTTGAATGCAAATATTATATTAATTAGGATGAGAAATTAGTAACAAAATGGACATTATTTGGCTAAAAGAGTTCTGAATCAAACCATTGCATAAAACCATGTATGTGTACTGGCACCGATGCTTCACTCACATGCACGCACATAGTTATCTGTAGTGCCTACAGATGCTAGATATAAGAGCAGAGGTGGCTTTTGCTGCCCCCCCCCCCCCCAGCCAGTGACACTTAGGCTCTCTCCCTAATGAAATAACCACTTTGGACAGATGGCAAGTACCACTTTTCCTCTGTTGCATAATGTAAACTGACCTCTGTAATTGGACAATGATTCAAGTCACCAGCCAGTGGGAGAAGGTCAAGCTCGTCAGAATAAAACCCTGATTGAAACAAACAAGGATTTGTTTATCTTGGGAAAAATATCAAAATTATGAATATAATGAAACTCAAAATACACTAGACATAGCTCGGTGGGTAACACCACTGACTTTGGTACGACAGGACTGGGGTTCAGGGCGTGAATTCCAGCTGTGGGTCCTTAATTAATAGAGGACTCACTGCTGAGTATTTGCACTCCACGGCTCCCACGTAGCAAATATTCCCTCTGCATTATATTGTATTCTTGTTGTATATTTATTTGCTTCCTTCACTTGCTGCTTTAAAGTGCCTTAGATTTGTGATTTTACTGCCTATTTAGATTTGTGTTATTGCTCATCTACTTTATATTTCACTTGTATTTTGTGGCATTCATGTGGACGACAAAGTAAGAATTTCATTGTACAGGAAAACACGTTTCCTAACTGTACATATGACAAATAAACACTTTGACCTTGACCTTTAATTAGGCAAGGACCCCCTAGTGAGGTACAACACTAATGCTATGGCAAGGGGGAGCCAGGATGTGCAATACGTCTATATATTATATATATCTATGTGTCTCCATCCTGCAGGTTTCAGGATTCATATAAATAAAAAAAGCCAGTCAGAGTAATTAATCAAAACCTCATGACTCTGTGGCTAAGTGAATCCTGAAATACGGAGCCTCCTGAAACCAGCATGGTGGAAACATGGAGGAAGGTGATGAGGAAAGCTGAGTTTTCTAAAATAAAGAAAGTTCTCTAAATAATGTGTTTGTCTTATACTTGTATAGTGCATTTCTGTGTTTTATGCTGGCTTTTACACTACTTGGCCATTCACCCATTTGCAATCTAAATCACTGACACATTGGACAGTCCAGGAATCCTCCTGAGCTGCCCCCATGACACCAGTAATTACAGGTACCTTTCTCCGTGTTGCCACCGTGCTGGTTTCACTTAGCCACGGACTCTTGATGTTTTGATTAATTATTCTGACTGGCTTTTTTACTTGTATAAGTTTTATTGCACATAGTTAAAAGCATGTGTGGGCTTAACCTGAGTAAACTTTCACCTCACCTTTCACTGCTTTCCTCATCATGCTTTTTTCCGTGCTGTGATCTGGCGCTATATAGAAAATGAATTAAATAAAATTAACTTGACCTTCAATGGGGGGCAGGGGTACCGTTGGGGAGGCGGGGCACTCCCCTAATATTGCTGCAGATAAGATCTGAAACACTGACACAGTGATATTCATATATCTTTCTCCCAGAGCCTCCAGTCCTACTGGGAGTGCTGGTGTTAGGGCCCTCCATGTACGTCAGAGGCCCTCAGCTGCAGCACTGGATGGACATGGTCAACACTCCACAAGAGCCGGTGAAGCTGTGGCACGGATTGGGCAGAGCCATTTAAGCAACCAAACATGAACAGATCCACAGACACACATGTGCATGTACAGAGTCTGAAATAATTGAATAAAAGTGCTAATAAATGTGTTCATCGTTTGTGAAACGCCTTGAGGCGATTTCCATCTGCTAATAAAAGCGTGTCCAAATGTATTTGTAATTGCATGTGATTTTTACTTTGTCAGTGTGTGCACGGCAGATATTTCAATGCTGGAGACTGAGAAAGTTTGGCCGCTGTCCCCCTACCGCCCCCTAGTGGACATGTGCACTAGGGAGCGGAAGCAACCCCGGAAGAAAAATAACATGTAATATCATACAGTCTTATTTGTCATGGAGCATTTGAAAGCTCTTTGTGGTGCAGAAATAACTGGACAGATGACACATCTGACCCAGCTGTCAATACAAGCTTTTGATCCTTTGACAGTCTGAAGTCTCTTTAACTGGCACAGCAGAACCAGCTCCAGTCCTTTGGCATCTGGATACATGATTAAGTTAAAGCTGTAGAAACCTGCAGTCTCTGTCTCTTATCCACCTGTTTACACTCTTCAGGCATCATGAACGGATGAAGCGTCTTGAGCTGCAGCATCTGACCACCTCAGAGCCACTGACCCTGGAACAGGAGTACGACATGCAGGGGAGCTGGAGGGAAGATGATGACAGTAAGACTTCTTCTGCAGTAAATGTACACACACAACATGCCCTTATTCATCCTCTAAAGCAGTTGTTATAAATCTAAAGGCTTGCCAGACTTAGCCTTTAGCCTTAGATTTTTTTCATGTGAGTAACTGGACACCTTTATTTCTCTGAAAACTACCTAAATAAAACAGAGAGAGAAAAGAATCTTTGGTTGAACTGAGCATACAGCAGTGGCTGGAAAGATAAATCTGATAAAAACCTCTTTTACTTTTGTTAACTTATTCTAAGTTAGAGTAACAAGTTTTTAACCTTCTGAATTTTTACAATGCCTACATAAATCAGCTAACACATTGTCTTAATAACAGTAGCTTATTTAAGACAACTTAGGATAAAGTGAAATATGATTCAGTGACATTTGCTTTATGAGGTCAACACTGCTTTCAAGTTCTGTCCTTATGGCTTCCAAATTATTCCTTCCAGACATTTGTACCATCGTCCTGTTAGGTTAAAGTGTTTATAAATAACTGGAATTCACTGGATATGATATGAAAATAAGACATCATTCTTTCTCTTTACATGAAGGGGTCAAGGTGAAGACTAACAGCTGGGTGTCAGGATTCAACTTGGGCCAACTGTGGGGAGTAGTTATCTGGTCTCAACTGAGTGACAGATCCCCAAATTTGTTCAGCTGACAGATGAGGGTCCAGAAGGCGGCTAACAGGATGAGGCCAGGCAGCCACGTGGCCCTGTAGGGATTACAACCAGCAGCAAGAAGAAGATAAAGAGATAAGACAGAGCCTGCTTTTTTAACCTTGTCACTGTTTGTTTGACCACTGACGGGGGAGAAGAAAATTGTTGAGCCACAATTCCATCTGTTTTCATCTCTCCCTCTGCTGCTTCACAGTCCCTTGCACCCTCTTCTCACTCATCCATGCAACCACCTCTGTTCTCTACAGGGATCCAAATGCTGCTGAGGAACTGAGCTGGAGGGGACTCAACGCCCTCCTCTGGTGTGTGCGAAGACCTTGACAGCACCAGTGAGGAGACGTGTGCACACTCTGTTAATGGACTCAAGATAAACGCATTCCAGATTTTTACTGTGGTTTCGCAACAGTCTCTTTACAAATGAAAACTTCAGGCTTGAAAGTGACATATATCAACACACCATGCTTTTGAAGACTGGACTGTTATTCACCTTATGTCTTTTTACCCTCCTAGCAAGTCAAGGCAAAGGTAAGGCTATGATTCCAACTGGAGAAAGGATACATTTGAGTAGATGCTTGTGTGAGTGCTGAACAGCTTTCTTTATGAGCAAAGTTACTGTACAGCAATCTAATTCTTTGACCGCACGTTTTTGCAAGTACAAATGTTAGTTCTTTTACACACTTTCACAAAAAGGGCTGAAATTAGGAGAAAGTCAGTGTCCTCGTTACTTTCAGTTCCCTTGATGAGAAAGGATTCTTTCCTATAGAGAGGTTTCTCCAGGTTTCCTGTCAGTGATGTTTTTAGTGCATGAATTGGTGATCCACTTCAAGGGCAACAGGGTTTTTCACTTAATGTGTTGGAAACTATGAAATGCCAGCTTGTCCTTATACAGATTTTTGATTGCTACTTTTAATGTCATGAATATTCACTGTGAACTTAACAGGCAGAGACATAAAAAAGATGCTCGGTGAGAAAGACCGCATCGTTTCAGCAGCAATAGCATTTGCATCCACACTGGTTGTCTCATTCGGCATGATGTGCCCCAATGAACACATTGTCCTGAAGAAAACAAAAGCCATTCTGTTCCTAGTGCTGCAAGACGCTAATCTTTTCTGGCTTGTAATTGTGCTGTGAGGCCTTTTTGTGGCTGCACGGGGTATTAAGGCCCGTTCTAGCTCTCCCTCCTCTCGCTCAGGGCCTTGTGTTTGTACGTGTGCAAGTCAGGTCAGAAACTTGTTCAAATGTGGTTTTGGTGGTGTGACTGTTAATGAAAACGCACATGATGTGGCCACGTCATGACATGGTGGAATGCTTGGAAGTGGTTTGTTGGGTGAATGGGTCTACAGTACCTGTCAGTCACTAAACAGGGAACTATTTGCCCATAGAAATACAGGCTATAGTGTCAATGCCCACATTTTTTTATACATATTCTTGGTGTTGGGCCAAAGTGGGTTTGAGAAAAACAATGCTGTTTATTGTAGCGTTTATTTTCTATGTGTAAAACAATGATTAAAACAGTTTTTTGTCTTTGGTCTACAATTTTTTGCAAGCAAAACATCAATAAATGACCACTGCTAAGTAACTTAAGTAGTACAGGTTTAGTATTCTTTTAAAATCATGCTGTACAGTGGGGCAAATAAGCATTTGATCACCAGCAAGAATTCTGGCTCTCACAGACCTGTTAGTTTGTCTTTAAGAAGCCCTCCTATCCTCCACTCATTGCCTGTATTAATTGCACCTGTTTGAACTCATTACCTGTATAAAAAATACTTGTCCACATAATCTATCAGACTCCAACTTCTCCACTATGGGCAAGACCAAAGAGCTGTCTAAGGACACTAGGGGCAAAACTGAAGACCTGCACAAGGCTGGGATGGGCTACAGGACAATAGACACAATGTTGGCGCAATTATTAGAAAATGGAAGAAATTCAAGATGACTGTCAATCTCCCTCGGACTGGGGCTCCATGCAAGATCTCGCCTCGTGGAGTATCAGTGATTCTGAGAAAGGTGAGGGATCAGCCTAGAACTACACGGGAGGACCTGGTCAATGACCTGAAGAGAGCTGGGACCGCAGTCTCAACGATTACATTAGTAACACGAACTTTTTGGTATAAACTCCACTCGTCGTGTTTGCAGGAAGAAGAAGGATCAGTACAATCCCAATCCCAACAACACCATCCCAACCATGAAGCATGGGGGTGGTAACATCATGCTTTGGGGGTGCTTTTCTGCAAAGGGGACAGGATGGATGGGGCCATGTATCATGAGATTTTGGGCAACAACCTCCTTCCCTCAGCATTGAAGATGGGTCGTGGCTGGGTCTTCCAGCATGACAATGACCCCAAACACACAGCCAGGATAACCAAGGAGTGGCTCCGTAAGAAGCATTTCAAGGTCCTGGAGTGGCCTAGCCAGTCTCCAGACCTGAACCCAATAGAAAATCTATGGAGGGAGCTGAAACTCAGCGTTGACCAGTGACAGCCCCAAAACCTTAAGGATCTGGAGAAGACCTGTATGGAGGAGTGGGCCAAAATCCCTGCTGCAGTGTGTGCAAACCTGGTCAAGAACTACAGGAAACGTCTGACCTCTGTAATTGTAAACAAAGGTTTTGGTAGCAAATATTAAGTTCTATTTTTCTATTGTATCAAATACTTATTTCATGCAATAAAATGGAAATATTTAAAAATCCAGTGACCCCGTTCGGGGACTAAACGGTATAAAATGAATGAATGAATATTTAAAAATCTAACTGTGATTTTCTGGAATTTCTTTTGTAGATTCTGTCTCTCACAGTTGAGGTGTACCTACGATGAAAATTACAGATCTGTCCATTCTTTGTTAATGGGAAAACTTGTAAAATCGGTGGTGTATCAAATATTTATTTGCCCCACTGTATCTGTTGTACCTTGCACTGTATTGCATTGGCTTGTGCAGGGTTTTGAGATGGTGTTCATCCACTGCAGATGTTAATACACACTCTGGACTGGCCACTTGTGGTCCACTTTAATCCTGCGGCATTGGTGCAACATGCTGGGCATCAGTTAGCATGGTTGACTTCTCTTTCATAAAGATGACCCTCTTGTTTTTCTCTCAAATGCATCATCTCAAGCTCAAAGCTTCATGTCAGATGCCAGTGAAACAGTGATTGCATTGACTTGCTTTTTTTTTCTTATCCAAAGGAAGCAGTTTATTTGGGTCTGATGACCTCCAGTCTGTTTTGGGGATCATACTGTAAATCCCGGCTTAATGTCTTAAGACATCCTCTGAGGTTTGCCACCTGGCATCACAATGAATGCTTTATTCAGTGGGGCAGCTGTGTTAGAGCACTGACTGGTACACTGGCTTGTATAATGGTGCAGAATTAACTTCAAGTAATGCCTCAAAAGGGTGAATGAGCTTGTTACCAGAACATTAGGGCATATTTCCTCATGTGTGCAGCATTCCAGTGATATAGTTGATAGAACTAGGCCTATCTGTATTATTGCTTGAGCATATTTGATTTTCACTTAACACTAAAATCAGATGGGTTACCACCCATGCATCACTGTAGAATAATCTCTTTAAGGCTTTTGCTATGCATGCACATCCTTGTTCACACACGAATGCTGTTGAGCACAAATTCATCTTTACATTAAAGACCACTGACGAGCATCGGTGATTCAGTGTGTGGGTCAAATCACCCAAGGGCATCTCAGCAACTGTTCCTTAGGAAGAAGTTACTCATTCATGTTTTTTACACACCTGCAGACTTGCACTAGCATTCGAAATGTCAAACCAGCATCTCGCATCTTCAGGCTCCAGACGTTTTATACTACAGTGAGCTTAAAAGCTGCAATAACTCATTGCAACACACATAGGATATTACTGTATTATATGGTCCTGAGATTTTTTACTGCACAGCTAAATGCTATTTATAAGCAGGAGCAGATAAAGCAGCAGTTAACTTGCAGTAAGGTGATGCAATGAGGTTAACCTGTGGGGTTAAGTATCTGTCAAATTAAGTACACCTTTCTGGTAGTTGGTGTTGACTCCCGTATTTGTGAATACACAGTACAAGACTTATAAAGATACACTGTTTCATTACAGTGGGTTGTATCAGGGGTGACATGGTGACATAGTGGTTAGCGCTGCCTCACAGCAAGAAGGTTGCATTTTTAAGCCCTGTCTGACCTGACGCCTTTCTGTACGGATTTTGCATGTTCTCACTGTCCCTGTGTGGGTTCTCTCCGGGTACTCCAGTTTCCGCTTACAGTCCTAAGATATGCCACTTAGGTTAACTGGCAATAGACTGGTGGCAATAGACTGGTGACCTGTGTGTCCCTCTTCAGGATAAGCGGTATAACAGATGGAGAAATTATCAGGAATTTTGCCACCATCCAAAGTTTTTGCTTTAAAAATAAATAAATAAAAATTCAGCTACTTTTCATGGTAAATGTGTGTGCAAAAAAAAAACAAATAGACTTTCTAATCCTACTCAATTGCTCTTGCAGACCTTGATGACTTCGATTTGTCTGGACTCAGGGATGTGAAGTATCGACACTTTTTAGAAGCATCCAGACCAATCAGACACAACACAAATGTCAGAGCAGAGCAGGATGGGCATCGGAAGAAGAGGTCGACGCCCTTC
>NW_018127893.1:3066306-3069140 GCF_001952655.1 Monopterus albus | reverse complement strand
GTGTGTCCCCAGGAGACAATGCAAGCGGTCATAGGCAGCCATCGGGACTATTACAAACTCAGAGGTAAAAGGAGATGACCACTGTTAGACTTGGATGTGAGCTTATAATGTAAATGATGGAAAGATTTATTGTTTTCTAAAACTGTAAAAGCAGAATGAGGCTTCTGTCGGGGCACTCTGCCCTAAAGCCCCGCCTGGTGGAGGGCTGCAGTGATGGGTGACTTTTTCCAACTTTCTCCCATCTCCCGACTGCATCTCTGGAGCTCAGCCACAGTCATCTTTGGGTTCTTCTGTACCTCTCTCACCAAGGCTCTTCTCCCCCGATAGCTCAGTTTGGTCGGACGGCCAGCTCTAGGAAGGGTTCTGGTCGTCCCAAACGTCTTCCATTTAAGGATTATGGAGGTCACTGTGCTCTTAGGAACCTTAAGTGCAGCAGACATTTTTTTTGTAACCTTGGCCAGATCTGTGCCTTGCCACAATTGTGTCTCTGAGCTCTTCAGGCAGTTCCTTTGACTTCATGATTCTCATTTGCTCTGACATGCAGTGTGAGCTGTAGGGTCTTATATAGACAGGTGTGTGGCTTTTCCTAATCACGTCCAATCAGTATAATCAAACACCGCTGGACTCAAATGAAGGTGTAGAACCATCTGAGGGATGATCAGAAGAAATGGACAGCACCTAAGTTAAATATATGAGTGTCACAGCAAAGGGTCTGAATACTTATGACCATGTGATATTTCAGTTTTTCTTTTTTAATAAATCTGCAAAAATGTCAAAAATTCAGTGTTTTTCTGTCAATATGGGGTGCTGTGTGTACATTAATGAGGAAAAAATGAACTTAAATGATTTTAGCATATGGCTGCAATATAACAAAGAGTGAAAAATTTAAGGGGGTCTGAATACTTTCCATACCCACTGTGAGTTGGGTATTTTTATCATTGGAAGTTTTAGTTTGAAAGGATTACACATTATACATAGGTCTGCTGAGCTATGTCTGATACCTAAATCCTATGTAGATAGTCACTAGTATTTGTTTTCATTGTTTAGAGCCTGGAAACGATGGCATGATGCCACTGAATGATGCACTCAAGCTGTGCAATAATACTGACTTGATACACACAAAGAACTACTTGATTAGATAAGGTTATATGCAAATGTATTTTGTCCAAGAGAGATGGGATCATGGATGATTTAAAAGGGTAAGGCTGCCACCTTGGCTGTTACAATTGGTTGGTAACACAAATCGTTCCACAACAGCTGCTGTGGCCTATGATTTTATGAGACAGATTAATCTGGTGTACTGGTGGTAATCACAGCGCAGCAGAAATGAGTTTGTCGGAGAATAAATTTCCCACAGGCATCAGGATATTGGACAATGCAAAGCTTGTTTCCTGCACAGAAGCAGATAAAATATACACTAGCTTCAGGGGGTTCTTTATGATCATGATTTTCATATTCACAAAAATGTCAATGTCATGGAACATGTCTTAAAAACACAGTTTGACATTTACAGGCATTGCTACCGTTATGTGCTGCCCCAGTTATATCATGTTGCATACATCTAGTGATTTATTGCAACATTTTGGCATTATACAATGTAGTTTTTTTTTTCCCGGCGTGAAATAAAAAGCAAATCTAATCTACAAAACATGGCAAACTCCCCACATGCAGAGATGACAAGAACAATACCAGCAGTCCACTTCATCTTCAGGTATTTGATCCTTCAGTTTGTCAGGAAGCTGTTTGGGAAGCATTTAGGATCTTCCTGGACAGGGTCCCAAACTCGGAGGAGTACAGAGCCTGGGTTTACACCTGCCAGCATGAAAACCTGTGCATGGACAACCTGGCCCAGAACTTCAGCAGCTCTCAGGAGCACCTGGAGATGGTGGCTCGAGTGAGTGTGGTAACAAGCAAAGCATCCACAAGTCTACTTTATAATAACATTTTCATAATGCACGATTGTTCTTTTGCCTGTCATCAGTTTAAATCTGTGGTAGCTGATAATCTTGTTTTTTTATTTCCAGAGAGTAGCTGAGCAGGCTCAAACTGAAGGGTACGTCCTTAAATTTTGTGGTAAATGTGTTTCTTCTGTGTGTGTATGTGTCAGTTCCTTTACAATACTCCTTTAAATGTAAATATGTTTAAATAAATGTAAATATGTTCATGGTCAGCATTTCTTGTCTGTTAATGGTAAAAAGTGGCAAATAATAATTGTCAGTATTTTTTTTTTTGACAATTACAGCATCAGAGGAGCTATAGTATTAAGACCTCTGTTAAAAATGTTCAGATCTACTAATTAAATTAATATGAAATATTACTTTTTTCCCAGTGTTGTCACTGGAACCCCAAAGACGGGAAGTGAATGTGAGTTGGCACCAATACTGTTAAATTAATGTAATAATTATCATTTTAGCTAATTACCGATAATATTTTCCTCATAGCAGCATTATAACTTATCTGGTGAGTTGCTATTTTGCCTCAGGCACCTGGACACCCCCCCCGATTTTGCTTCCAACTGAACCTGACATGGTAAGTTCACTTGCAAAGTTCTAACCATCTTTTTCACTCATATTTTACTTTTTTGAACTTTTATTCAGTGGTCTAAACAAACACAAAGTCCGATGACAATGCAATGTCATCGGACTACGCATTTTGTATTTTTCACTGATTCTACCATACTTAGAGTATGGTGTTGAAAACTGGGGAAATACATACAAAAGCTCACTTCAACCATTGTATATATTACAAAAAAGAGCGATAAGAATTGTGCATAAGATGGGGTATAGGGATCACACCAATGGAGCTTTCATACAGTCTAAATTGTTAAAATTTTT
>NW_018127893.1:3064605-3066078 GCF_001952655.1 Monopterus albus | reverse complement strand
ATATTTTTTTAGTATATTACTTGTGTGGTGTAGAAGAGAATTATCTATGTAGAGATACTGCTTGCAAACCAATGATGTAAGATGATGTCATGGGGTAGGACTGGATAAGTCTGACTTCTTCCTACTCCATTCAAGCATGTACTAGGTATAAGCAAATTGATATTGGATTAGCATTTGTTGGATATGTGTAAAATTATGTGTGTTGATATATCAACTGTCTTTACATGCTTGAAAGAATAAATCAAATCAAATCAAATGTGATTATGCAATGTGGCTTTTTATTCACAGATCACAGAGGATCACAACATGATAAAAGAGAACTATGAGGAGTACACTGTTGAGTTCAGTGTCACAATTATGGACCCAACTTACAGCGAACTGCTCAGTGACCCCGAGGCTCCACATTACAATGACATCACACAAGAGCTCGCAAACAAGGTGAGAGCCTAGTAAGAGTTTGCAGAGCCACAAGAAATGTTAACATTTCTCTGAGCTGTCTGAGTTGCTTTCTTTTAATGAAACCATGTAATTCTCAATACTGCAAAACAGAGGGATTGGAGAAAAAAAAATGCTCATGCTTCTTTGATCCCACTTTCATTGTGACCATCTTGTTTTTCCTTGTATAGATGCTTCATGTGTTTAAAAAAGTTCCAGGATTTAAAGAGATTCATGTTCTGGGGTTTCGGTGAGTTAATTTAAGTTTTATTAAAGGCTGGAACCTAAATTTTTTTTGGTAATGACAGATTTTGACAAAACAACATAGTAAATAATAAAAAAAAAAGTTTCCCTTGAAGTTACTTTCATTGAAGTGTTTTATTGCTCAAGTCAGAAGTATTCTCTTTTGGGATATAACCCAGAAGTCTATTACCAGTGAGTGTCTGACATGATTTGTTTGTGTTGATCAGATCAGAGGGTGCATCTGTGCGCTACGCTGTGGTCTTTAATGGAGAAACAGAGCTCAGTGATGATCCTGGGGGTCTTGAGGGGTCTGACACGGAGGCAGGCGAGGATATAAATGCTCCTAAACTGAAGCACATCATCCTAAAGGCCTTAAAACAGGAGACATCACTACTGCTGGACTTACAGACACTCAGCTTTGAGGCTGGTAAGCATAGTATTGTACTCAAGAATAAAATAATGTGGTGGTAATATTACTACTATCTGTGTATGTTGTCTATGTTGTTTATGTTTTAACTCCTCTGTTTCAGTAACCATAGTTTATCCAGTTGCTGAGCTTGGCATGAACTCTGTTGCGAGTGGAGTATCTGAGCACTATACCACACAGAGCCCAAGAGAAGACGACACTCCCACCCAGAGCTTCTTCCCCACAGTGGCAGCGATTAACTCTCTGGAAGCTTTGACAGAAACTCCCGCCATTGCGCATTTCATTCCAAACATCATCCCAGAAACTACTTCTGCCATCGCTGTTGAGACTCCTCTAATAGCAGCAGTAGAGGAGCAGCCCACAGCAGG
>NW_018127893.1:3063664-3064595 GCF_001952655.1 Monopterus albus | reverse complement strand
TAACACTCAGCAAGAAGAGAAGGCAGAGTCAGAGGTGGAGGTGATAATGCTGACTGAACATGATGGGGAAGGTAAAAGACTTGAGTTTTTAAAGCAGGATGTTGAAGTTCAAAGCTTTATTGGTTAACCAAACATTAGACTGCGGTGTGGAAACCATTTAGCGCTGCTGACAGAAAGCAGGAAGCACCTCGGAATTAAAGGACTTAACATGTACTCTGCCTACTTTGCCATCACTGTCTGGCTCCTAAGTTGTGATTCTACTGTTGGTGGGATGATATGCATATTGCTGTTGTGGGCAGGAGACACAAATACATGATATTAAAGCCCATTAAGAAGTATGAATCTGCCCCCTGGTTGACTCATTACAAACATAACACAGTTTACAGAGTAGACTAAACACATGACAGCCTTGAACAGTCAAATCATCAAAGCAGTGACATCCAGAAAAATAGGACCCGATAAGCAACAGCTCAAACAGCAAAACATGACATATTAATACCCTGTACATAAGCCTACCTATATGTTTCTGTAATCCCAAAATTATGTCCTTCTGGTTATAGAACCTCTCTCCTGATATGTTTTGTTTTACAAGGACCTGATGATGGAGTCATTGAGGAACAACCAGAGCTACAGAGCGAGCAACTTCCCTTGCCAACTCCAGACTGCCTACCTGAGGAAGTGATTACTGATACACCTACTGAGGTCAACAATGACCTACCAGAGTCTACAGGCTTTACAGTAACACAAGTGTCTGTGATAGAAACAGCAGTCCCAGTCCCCACATCATCATCTCATGAGGATACAGTCCAAGGCTTTGCACCAGAAGCAGATGTGGAGTCTTTGCCGGTCCCTGTGGAGAGCGGCCAAACCCCTAAAGACAGAGATGAATCTAGTGGAGGGCACAATGGAGTGACACGGATCTCAACTCTCC
>NW_018127893.1:3055725-3063646 GCF_001952655.1 Monopterus albus | reverse complement strand
GAGGATATAGGACAAAGCCAGGATGGGATGGAGGGAGAAGTGACCAAACCTCTGGAAGAAGAGAGCGGTAGTGGATTCCCTTCAGAGTCTGAACACCCGTACGGATCCACAGCTGCACTGCCCATGAGACAAACCAGCACCCCTTTGATGACGGCAGTGGATAAGAGCAAAGAGTTAGTGGTCTTCTTTAGCTTGAGGGTCACTAACATGATGTTTTCTGATGACCTGTTCAACAAGAGCTCCCCAGAGTATAGATCACTGGAGAACACTTTTCTTGAGCTGGTAGGTACCCAAGCTTTTGTGCTGGATATCATGCTTCTCCATACTTCATTAACATACTTACTTTTGTAGACCTAGCACAGGCTGAAATGTGTCATACAAGTAGTAGTGTGCAATATTTACTGTTTGGGTTTAGAAAAAACGTCACTAAGTGTAAAATTATTTTAGTAACCAAAAGGTATTGGTGTCCTGCAAAAGTAAGGATGCACTTTGCAGTAAGCCTTATCCTCACAACTGCTTTATATTCTACAAACAGTACATTTTAATGAATGTATAATTTTTCATCAAATTTAGTTTTTATAGAAGTGTGACAAGGCTTTAACCGACTGCCAAATTCTTGATCGAATCTAAAGTATGCAAATACTTTAATTTCAGAGGAGCTACTGTGTCAAAAAAAAAAAAAAAAAAAAAAAAGCTGGTCAAATTATTCTGTTTCATTTAGACACAACACTCTGGGTCCAGAAACTCACCAAACCCTCAAGCTTCCAGTATATCTGGGCCTAGGAGACAGACAACTTTAGCCTCCATACCGGTATTTTGTTTTTTCCATATTGGAACTACATCTCCAATGACAGAGAGAGCATAACGTTTCTTTTTCTTAACTAACCTTTCTAAAATGCACTATCTGAAAGTACTTAATGTTTCTAACATTTCTAAAATATCTAGCTTTAGTCTTCAGCTTTACTTTCAACCTTGTATTACAACTTCCGGAAGCAGCTGCTTTTTGTGGTGTATTTAGTATTTAGCATATTCTAATATTTGCAATATTGTTTTGTGCGTTTTTGCCTTAATTTTTTTAATTGTGCTAAATTTTAGGCTTTTTCAGGGACTGCTTGCTTCTGTTTGATTCATATTTGAAGCTGAAAGGGATGTTTCTAACGTTCTGGGTTATAAAATCAAGAGATTTGTCATTAGAAGAAAAAATTAAGTTTTAAAAACTGACAAGGGTAAACATGCAAAATGACTTAACAGAATAGTTTTGGTGAAAATATGCTAATTTTGCTTTCTTGCAATGATTCAGGGGATTTTGCATCTATCATGCCCAACCATGTCTTTCCATTAACTTTATATACAATCTTCAATATTCAGTAAAATACACCTCACATTCTGTCTGAAAGCACCTAAACATGTGAATATTGAGACCACACTCGTGCTGGCTATCTGTTTCTTTAGTGTGAAGCTAGAGCCAACAGCCATTTAACATACTGTACTGTAGCTTAGCATAAGGGCTGGAAACGAGTGGAAACGGCTAACATGGCTCTGTCCAGAGTTCCAAAACCTCAAAAGTGTGGATACCTGAACCAAGCCCAATGGGACCTGTCAGTACCCAATTGTTAAGGCCAAGTTCAGACAAACATTTTTTTGATACAGGTCAGACTTTAGGCTAGATGGCTGTATTGCTCAAATGTCTGCTCTGTTTAATAATAAGGTAATTAACATGGCGTCAGGTTTGGACATTATACACTATAACCTTGTCAGGTCTGAGTCAGGTTCTGATAGAAATATGTGTCCTGATCCGTGCTCCATTGTGGTCTTAAGTAGTGCCTTATCTGGTCATCAGGCAACATCACAGTAACAAGGAGACTTCAGGGAGTGCCCAAGTAAGGTTTTGGGGCACATAACCACAATTTGTCATGTTTTACACTTTGAATTTAGTAAAAATAAATTAACAGAACCAATCAAAACTAGATTGACTCACAGGTGGGTTTTATTACATGTTAATCAGCTTCTCCTGTTTCTATTCTTTGCTAACTGGCTGATGGCTAGTAGTGTCATATTTATCTGATAGATATGAGAAAGGGATCAATCTTCTCATCTTACTCTCTGCAAGAAAGAAAAGTATATTTCATGAAATGTTGCACTATTCCTTTATACAGCAACACAAATGATCTGATGTTGTTGCTTTGAAAGCACAAGCCGCCTGGTGTGATAAACTAAAGAGATACTGCTTCTTGAAGTAGCTTTGTTTCATAATGTAGCATGCGTTGATTATTATGTCTGTAATGTGACTATGAACTAGTGTACAGTGTGTGTGTGTGTGTGTGTCTTCCAGTTGTCTCTTTGCAAATGAGAAATTTATTTTTTGTACATTTGATTTTCATTTGCGGTATGAGATTGACATGTAAGTTGTTGCATGTTTGAAGCCTTAAAGATAAAATTACAACACAAATTATTTCACTGGGAACAGAATAATGTTATACGACACTTAGTAAACCAAATAAGAAAGACACGCAGCCTTGTACATATTGTGTTGCTAACACTGCGGCCTATTGCTTAGGCCATGGCAGAGAACAAGATAGCATGAATCATGAGACCTTAGTCATTGGTTTATGACTCATGATAAGAAGCTTAACTTATTCTGGTCTGGTTGCAGCACCACACACATAGTGCTATTAATGGCTCCAGTCTGGTTAGTGTGACATCAGGTTTGTGTGGACATGTGTATGCATGTTACAGCTGTATCATGCTATGGATAGAGTAGTATTATATGAGCTACAACAGAAAAGGCAACAAGAAATTCATTAAATAGATCACTGACTGGTCAAGGTCATGTTTTGTGGAAGTGTCTATGAGTAAATCCACTGCACAAAATTAGTGCTGAAATGTTTTACTGCATTTTAAAGGGTAAATAGGCGACAGTGCTCTTTTATTGTAGATAAGACTTTTAAATTGGCAAGCACTGTCTTTTTAAACCTGCACCTATTAGCATACATCAGAGAAGGAAGCATCATTTGACATCGCTATTTAGTTTCAAGGCTTACTTCGAGGTTGACATATTTTTAGGCTTGCTCAGAGGTGCCCTGTTTTCCATGTTATGTAAAAGCCTCAGCCTCACACTTAGGAGGTGCATCAATCCAAATTGGATTGTGTGTTTGCTGCAGTGCCAAGAAGCAGAGTGAATGTGAGCTAATGGTGCAGGTGGGCCTAGTTTCCTGAGAAACTATCAGAATTAACATAAACAGTTATATTTTGGTAACGTAGATGTTACAGATGTTTATTATAGAGTCTACAAGAATGTGAAAAGTTGTAGGCTTGTTGATTCATGCTATAATTTTGCATTCTGAAACAAACTGGATTGTTTTCCATTGAGAAATCTTTCATTTTTAATTATCTATTTTAAATCAGAGCAAATAATGTCTGCATTGGATCAGGAACAAACAAGTAGAAATGCTGCATGCAAAAATAAATAATATATATAAATATAATATTTATATAATTAAAACACTCCATCTCCAGTCTTTAATGGTTGCCCAAACCGTCATTTCTACAGTTCTTCTCATTAATTGATTTATTCAGCTTCCTGGCAAAACTAATGTGATCAGAAGTTTGAGCTGGTAAGTATTTACCATATACAGTCAGTATAGAAAGTATTTGGACCTTTTCAAGTTCTCCACATTTTATGTTTCAGACTCATTTTAAAATGAATTAAATTAAATTATTTTCCTCAATCTATGCACAGTAGTCCACACTGATAAAGTGAAAACAGGTTGTTGGAGTGTTTTGTAAATGATGCTGCCACTACCGTGTTTGACTGTAGGGGTGGTATTAGTGATGTGATGCTCAGTGCCTGGTTTTCTCCACACACGCTGTTGGGAACTGTTGTTAAGGGTTACTGAATACTTATGTAAGTTGCTCCACATTTTATGTTTCAGACTCATTTTAAAATGAATTAAATTAAATTATTTTCCTCAATCTATGCACAGTAGTCCACACTGATAAAGTGAAAACAGGTTGTTGGAGTGTTTTGTAAATGATGCTGCCACTACCGTGTTTGACTGTAGGGGTGGTATTAGTGATGTGATGCTCAGTGCCTGGTTTTCTCCACACACGCTGTTGGGAACTGTTGTTAAGGGTTACTGAATACTTATGTAAGTTGCATAGTTCAGTCTTTTGTTTTTAATAAATTTTCAAAACAGCCCAAACCTGTTTTCACTTTATCATTGTGGACTACTGTGTATAGATTGAGGAAAATATTAAATTGAATCCATTTTAAGATGAGTCTGAAACACAACAAATGTGGGAAACTTGAGGGTCTGAAAACTTTCTGTACCGACTGTTCTGTCCATTGTCAGTATCCCATTAGGAAATTTTCCTTTAAATGGGCTATTTAAGTAGAGAAGATGCACTTTGGAGCAAATATTTTAGAACAGTCCTAAGCTGGTTTATAAATCACTGGAAAATAACAGGAATAATATTGAAAAGATGTCAAATAAAATATATTACACAGCCCATTTAAATGGACATAACGTAATTTGTTGTTGGATTTCGGACTCCATTTATAATCCTATACATTCACTCTCGCTCCAGTATATATTCATATATACCATCCATTAGCATATGGTAGCTTTCAGTTCCCCTGTTTCGTTTGCCACACTCCTCCATTACCCCTGTACCTACTGGTTTGTGAAGCAACCAATAAAATTGGACATGGAGGTTGGAATGACTTCATTTTCGACAGTAAATCTAAGATTTAGACTGTTTATGTATAAATGGCAAATAAAAATCTTGACTTGACTTCATGGCAGCAAAATGCTAGTGACTTTTCATTTTTTGACATTAGAGAAGGGATGTTTTGTTGCATTTTGCAAAACAAGAACCAGTAGATACATGTGTAACCTCAAAGAAATGAATGTCATGAGATAAAATAATGGTTGTTTGTTCCATGCCATCTATGTTTCTTTACAATGGAATCTACAGTATCTCTGTTGTTTCTTGGTCCAGAGTACAGATTGCAAAACAAGAACCAGTAGATACATGTGTAACCTCAAAGAAATGAATGTCATGAGATAAAATAATGGTTGTTTGTTCCATGCCATCTATGTTTCTTTACAATGGAATCTACAGTATCTCTGTTTCTTGGTCCAGAGTACAGACTGCACTGAGGTTTGTTGTGAAAGCATTCTGCTTTGACCTTTTGTAGAAGGCAATAGAGCTACAGATTTACACCTAATCTACAGTACACATGTATAATTTGACATTCTGCACTGAGACGAATGAATGACCAAGCAGTGAGAAGGGTGGCTAATGGCACTGCAGGTCATTTGTTCTGGATTTTAGACCCTCTCCTTTTCTCTGAGACTATTAGCTATGGGGACCCAGCTCTCAGTGAACTGTCTGCCAGTGATAAGTGAAGTAACCTGATCAGTGCAGAGCTTCTTAAGGCCTCTTATCTCCTGCTCAACAGTCGGGTCAACTAAAGCATCATAATCTCGCCCTCTCACACTGTGGTGGTTTGACAATTACCTCATCTGTGACTGGAAGGAGAACAGTTCAGACCAATGGACACTGATACAAGTCTATAGTCTTAATAGATTGGTTTCAGCTGTCTGAGCAGCAAGTCTCAAGTATGTGGGATTATTTTTAAATGCAACAATGTATAGATATGTTTTCACTGCGCATATGGTTTTTAAATAATGATGATCACTTTTATTGGCCAAGCACATTGCACACAAGGACTTTGTCTTTGATACAGGTAAAGTAGGAGTTGTGATGCTGTGTATTGTTAAGACGGGTAATACAGACACTTTACACAACAACATAGCATTTTCTTTTTTTAAGTGTCATTTTTTTTTTTTTTTTTCCCCATCATGATTCATCTGTGAGTAGAATTGGCACACTCCGTGTTCTTAGGAATTCTTTTAAACCTAACCCTAATTTTGTTCTGGATCTAATTAAGGTCAGCACAATAATAGTAGTATTTCATGCTTACAGCAACATTTAATGCTAAACTATTCAAAACACAACGTAAAATGTGACCTGAAAAAGTCAAAATCGGCCATGTAGTCACTGCAGACATAAAACCACACGTGTGGTCTCTGCTTTCCCGGTGGTGGTGATATTCACTGACATGACATGAAATCAAGAATGATTCCATTTTTATGTTTAAAAAATAACAATTTTTGTTTTTACAGTAACACAATTTTCCTTGTTCCTGCTGCAAACAAGCAAATTTTCACTCTGATCACTAGGTGCATGGCAAATGACTCTTATATGAGAATTACAGTAACACAATTTTCCTTGTTCCTCCTGCAAACAAGCAAATTTTCACTCGGATCACTAGGTGGATAGCAAATGAATCTTATATGAGACATTTCAGTACATCTCCTGAAAGTTGATTGAATTAAAACAAACCGTTTAAGTTCATCATGAATTAATTTGCTTTCACTTGTTCCCCACAGCTGCTGCCATATCTACAGTCCAATTTGACTGGATTTAAGGAGCTGCAGATCCTGAACTTCAGAAATGGTAGCATCGTGGTAAACAGCAGGATGAAACTGGACAAGCCAGTACCTTATAATGCCACAGAAGCTGTGCACTGCGTGCTCGAAGACTTCTGCAATGCCGCATCTAAATGGCTTGACATTGAGATTGACAGTCGCTCCTTGGAAGTAGAACCAGGTGAAATGCTTTTACTTATGTAATTGTTTTTGTTTCTGCTAGAAAATCATGTTTTTAAACGAGTGAGTTCAGATTTCCTGAAATATTTTTCTCCCTGTTGTGTCACTGAAATATGGCAATCCTGGAAAATATGATGACAGGGTGCAAACACCCGTTGCAGAAAAAAAAAAATCTGTTCTTGCAGTGACTCTTCATGCTACAAGGTCAGACTGTCTGACCACACACATCCTTACTCTGCTGCCTTTTGTAAACTGCAAGTGGCTTCCTGACACCTCCATTCACGTCAATCAAATGCCCCTTACTGTCTCTTCTGAATCTGTAAATGCATTAATGCTAATGAGCAATTGCTTCTCTGGTCTGTATTTATACACTTCTCATTCTCTCCTTACTTTTGGCTACAGCTGACCAAGCAGACCCTTGCAAGTTCCTGGCTTGTAATGAGTTTTCACGTTGCGTAGTAAACAGTTGGACTGGGGAGGCGGAGTGTCAGTGCGATCCAGGTTACAGCACCATGGATGGCCTGCTGTGTCAGAGCACCTGCTCTTTACAGCCAAACTATTGCCTGAACGGAGGCCTTTGTGAAATAATCCCAGGGCATGGAGCCACTTGCAGGTACACACAAGCTGACGAATGAAAGACAAACAGCATGACCTTGGCTTGTTGGAGGGTTTTGCATTTTTATCTGGAGCAGGTATATTTACAGTATGGATCACCAAGCAGCTATTATCGTGCATTCATTTCAGTACTGTAGCTTGCAAAGTCTTGAAACCTGCAACTAGTTTTATGTAGGTTTATTTATGTTTTGCATTGTAATACAGCTCTTCCTTAATGGTGCATTCAAGGACCTTCCAAATTTGAGAGTTGACTGCTGAAAAACACTATTCCTGAACTATGTTATCACATCCAATAGATAAATATCAATACCATATGAACGATTAGTTAGTATTAACTAATATTGGTATTAACTTCTTGCGGTTACTACTGCTGCTTAGCAGCCAGTGTACTGCATGGTTGACACCAATAAGAAGAAAATGGTGAGATCAGCTAGCCTGGCTAATGTGCTGATTAATGGCGTATCTGAAACGAATTATTATTATTCATTATTTTTATGGACAGAATTTCTAGGCGCAGCCAGGGGCCGGAGGGAGTCTGGTTTGGGGACCACAGGATCTCGTCTCTGCTTTTTGCAGACGACATTGTCCTGTTGGCCCCATCAAACCAGGACCTCCAGCGTGCACTGGGG
>NW_018127893.1:2989502-3055097 GCF_001952655.1 Monopterus albus | reverse complement strand
GCTTAGACTGCTGCCCCCGCGACCCGGTCCCGGATAAGCGGAGGAAAATGGATGGATGGATGGATGAAACGAATTAATCTAAAATGACTTCTTACAGTATAGGCTGCTTCAGGGCAACATTTTGGTTAATTAAATTGGCAGGTGATGGATTTTGTGCATACTGTTCTGGAACCAATCAAAACAACACAATAAACAAGCCCTCCCAGACTAATGGACCCAGCTTGGTGTACTAGTCTGCATTAGTCAGCAACTGCAATGTCTCATGAAAAGCAACTGGAGATTGTTATTGCTTTAATATTTACAAGATATTGAGGCAATACTTAATGCAGAGATTATCTAGTACTTTTAAAAAAAAGTCATTTTATTTGAATTAAAAAGCTTAAAACTGTGAAATTTGTGATTTTAATTGGCTGTCAATTTTACACATTTTATTTTAAGCAGCCATTTATTAAAGAAACACTTTCCCCAGAGGGTGGAAGTAGTAATTATATACATTTGAGGGCATTTTTGATGAAATGTGCAAACAAACAGTAAAGTGAAAGTCATTTTCTTTTATTGAAATTGGTGTTTCTATCATGCAGTAAACTTTTTTTCTCATGTCTTTCAGATGCCCTGTGGGTAAATACTGGCACTACCATGGAGAACGCTGTAACGAGCTGGTGTTGGTGCCATTAGTAATTATAACTTGCCTCGTGGGAAGTCTCTGCTTTGTTTGTGCCATTATTGGCATTTTGATATTCCTTAACAAGAAATTTATAAAGAGCAGAAAGGCTATAACACTGGTGTAAGTATGAGTCCTCTATATTTTTTTAAACATTGTTATAATTCATGGAGTGTTTCCTACAGTGTTAAAAGCATTTTTAATTCACCGCCCCATCTCCTGTACATTGTAGGCACACCCTTGCTTCTCATGCCTTTGAGAATGCTTTGAGGGTGAACCCAGTATTTGAAAATGATGACAGTGTCTTAACTCAAGTGTCCACATTACCATGTCCTTCAAGCACCGCTTCTTTCCAATCCCAACAGTCCGAGCAAGAGCATTTGGCTTCTATTGAAAATATACATCTGAATATTGAGGTATACTGTGCAGTAAAGCACAAATGACTTAACAACTAACCTCTACAGCAATTCAAACTAATGCTCTAAAAACTAAATAACTGTGTTGTTTGTGCTGCTCTCATCCTCCATACCCTTCATCTTTATATTCACCATCAAAGCTGACAGCTCATCTGATGTATCTTTAGTGTACTTTAAAATCATTTACACAATGTTTGAAACTGTTCTGTGTGGCACTAATGGTTTATTAAATGCAGATCAAGGTCCTTGGGTAGTTTCAGTAATTGCTCAGAGACCTTGATCCACAAAATCAAACGCAGTTTAAGGTACAAACAGTCCACAGCTTTGAAGACGCTCTGTGACAAATCTATCAAGAGTCTGTGTTTAGCACTGGGCTGTGCAGTACAAGCTGTAGCTTTAATGCATGGCTTTTAGTAGATCCTATTTCTGGCACTCCATCCTGTTGGAATAAGGCTTGTTTATCTACTTGAAGTGCCTCTGGAACTATAATGCATTAATGTGCTGTGCCTGTCCGTTCTGTCTCCACAGATCCCCAGACAACTCTACACAACAACACCAGAAAAGTTAGTCTCAGAAATGGTGGACTTCCATTGCTGTATACCACACAGTGAGGTGAATACCAAAAACTAGACACTAAAACACTGACACTGTGAAGCTAAGTCTGTAAACTGCAAACAATAAGGAAAAATAGTGACTCTGAGTGTTATAAATTCATATAGAAGAAGTGTGCCATGTAAATTTAAGGTTTTACAAGACAATACTTTTATAGTAACGCCCACAGATTTGACACTACATATGTTCAATATGTCTTTTACATAGCATTTTATCTTATGGTTTAAGACAGTGTTGCTACAGTAATATTCAATAACCTTTACATCAAATATTTTACGGCTCAGTCACACGTACAAAGGTAAACTTTGTGTGTCCTGCCCTAGCTGATTTGTTTTCACTCACAAATCAACTCAATGGAGAGATTTGTGGATTTAAGCACATCTGTAATAGAAAAATATGAAATTCTAACTTTCAAATAAGATCATGAGTGCTTAACTTGACTGAAGCTTCTGCGATGAAGAGTAGCACAGATGTGTAGACTGTCTTGATTTATTAGACATGTTTACACAGGTGTTATTTACCTTTAAATAAGCTAATTTTCATTCTCCTGTGGTCTTTTCTAGAGGTGGCGACCGCCAAATGAACACACAACTTGTCCTTTAAGGGCAACAGATAACGAATGTTTCAAAGTAGTTCTCTGATGACACCTTTGTTCAGCTGGGGAGCAGAACGGTGCAAAGGTCGACATTGCTGTTATTCTGTATATGGGATGCCTGTACTGACACAGGTACAGTAGAACAGTGAGTGAAATTTGTTCCTAGTGATGAAAGTGTCTTGTTAGACAGTGAGCTATTATGGATATTACAGTGGACTTAATGCAGGTCGTCTTAAAGTGGAATCTAATTATTATTTTATATACTGAATGATAGGACCATTTCCTGTACACCCGTGGCAAAGGTTGTTCTCCTCACAATGAGGTATTTATTATTTAGAAACTGATACACATGGTGGTATTTTAGGTTTAGACTGTATAATGCTTATCTTAATGCTATTCTTAAACACTGTTGTATCCCAAAAGAGAACGTATAAGTTGTTGACTTTAGCTGTGACATTTTGTTTATAGAAATATTGGCTGCTGTGCTATCTGTCCTTCAGTTTGTCCTCTTCAAAACAACTTTCCCTAGAAATCATTTGCCTTTTGGTAATCTCTCAGGGATAAATCAGTGCTTAATAGGAATGAGCCTCAGTTTAGTGAAGACATCTTCAGTAGCTTTTGTTCTTTAATCTACATGCCAGCTTTGTTAGCTGTTATTAGCACTAGTACAGTATGTCAGATTTATTTACAGAGCCACTAACAGCTTTGTTAGTAAGTTTGTGAATTAACTTGCTCCCGCTTGTCATCTATCTACACTTAGCAAGAACAAGCAATCAAGAACATGGGGGCAGACATTTATTTTCTAGAGTTCCAGGGTAAAAGCCAAAAGTACAACAGATCAGAGGAAACAGGCAAGTGAATCATTAATTACAGTATAGTCGACTAGTGACTCTTCCAGTAAATAAGTGCGAGTCTAAACACAGGTAATGTTTGATTGTCCAGTGAGATGAAATGCTCCTGTCCTAACCAACAAAGAAGTCAGACTAATAAAATACATGAGCTGACACGCAAAAAAATAAAATCAGTGTCATTAAAACAACCCCAAACAAGGATGAAAACAAATTTCAAGATTTGTTCTTGCATATCAAATAAGGAACAATACAAAAGTTATTTTAATGTATTCATCAGTCAAGAGAGGCGTTTATGTAGCGACAGAATGGATAAAATGACAACATGATTAAGATGGTAATCTTCAAGGGAATAAATCTCTCAAATATTTGTTTTGGAAGAAAAATACATTCTGCAGCTACATGAAGCTTCATGGGCAATAATGAAAAAGATTTAGCCACCACATTTGTGTTCCGTTTTAGGTCAACTTAATTTCTTATGTATATTTTATAAATAAGATGGGCTAACAATTTGACTTTTATCCAACAGGATTGTAACCTTTAGTATTTCACATAAAACAGAAAATTCTGCATGCGTGTGAAAAATTTTGTTCTTAATCAAATCTGAGGTCTATTCTTAAAATCCTGATGAACATAGATGGTGGCTTGAATGACTGTTGCACACTTTTCTTGAAGTCTCATGTATTTTATCCCTATCGCAGACCATTAATGTTTCAGGTTTATAGCTACACTAGACACCAGTTAAGGCTTGCCTGGTGTATCACAGTGATATTGCATTTTAAGGCCTCATAGTGTCATATTTAAGCCATAAACCATTTAAAAACAGACTGAAGACAAATTGTAATGATACACCAATGTTGTTACACTGCAAAATAAATAGATAAAAAGTGGAGAAAAAAAAACTGCTATGACTAGACTGTATAGGGAGCATCTCTCTCTGTGGTTACTTCTTTTACTCCCACAAACCACAAACACTGTGCATGTTGTGGTTCACTTGAGGAGACTTTGAAGCATGGCGGTAGCATAGGTAGGACGGGCCTGCTTGTTTTCAATGGCTTTCTTGAGGTACTGAATTCCATCGCAGCGTTCCCAGATTTCTTCAAACTGCCTGGGCAGAATCTCCGCCCCCCTCTTCCTGGTCAGACCCGTCTCCTCCAGACTCAGCTCACACATCTCCATATCATCTTTGCCTGAGTGGTGAAAGAATGAGGACAGCGCTTTAGTGACAGGACGCACTTCTCCAAAAGACTTAATGGCATAAACCAGAGCTGTCTGTTTACGGTACATGTCTCTCACCACAAACCTGACTCTGAAACAGATGAAGTATTACTGAAACAGTCAGACATAAATTTAAGTACTGTTGAAAAAGTGCTGTTGAGCTGTTCTGCATTTTACAGTGAAGTGGTCATGATTTAGTCGAGGCCCAGTGATATAAATGGGGTGGACAAAATAATTAAAACATGTCAGTATAGGACTACATCCTCTAAATTGACCTTTCAGTTGAACTAGCATCTCTCAAACTGTTTGAACAAATGTTAACACCATTACCTTCATGAAGGAGGACTTATTGCATTGAGTCTTGTATTAAACTGACTTAATTTTAGATTGGTGTACCTAATAAACTGCCAACTGAGCATAACCTGAGAATTCAGCCTAGTAGCACAGAAAAATGTAATTATTAGTATACATTTTGCTGTGAGCCTGGGTTGGTGAGCTACAAGTAGAAATAGCATCATGACACTCTTGTTCCAAGGGATGGGAACTGCTAGACTAAATCATTGACTGATAACTGGATAAATGCTCTTATTGCACTCTTTATCTCAATTTAGATTATTTTAAGTAAAACCTGCTATGCAACTCACCTGCAACCAACACAATGGGTTGTTTGTCTGGATGAAGCTCCACCTGTCTGGCTATCCAGGGTCCATCAAAGTGGGCATACCACCAGCCCTTCTTTTTATTCTGGGGGTCCTTGTACTGGTCAGCTGGACGGATGAAAGGAATACGAAAATATCGCTGCTGGCGGTTCATGGCCACTTCTTGGTGCTGGGTTGTCATCGGAGGAGCCAGGTTTTGTTCAGCTGCAGAGTATGACAGGGTGATGAATGTTAGATCTGAAGTGCAGTTGGTTGTTTATCTCTAGAGAAGCACTGTGAGGAGTATTCACACCAAAATATTGCCATCTGGTTTTGCGTCAAATATAACCGCATAACATATTTTTGCTCACACCAAAAATGCACTGAGTGGCGCAGAAAACAAAAGCATTCAAAATGCACTCAAAAAGAGCCATGAAAGTGGAAAATCCAGGTAAAGCTGCTTTTAGCCTCTTATGAAATGGCCTTGATAAAACCCCTGCTGCATCATCAGAAGCCAAGAACAGGATCCAAATATATGGCAAACAAAGCAGAGCCAGTACGGCTTTCAGGAGCTGTCATATCAAAAGAAAAAGGTGAGTAAATATAGTGAAAAGGAGAAGCACCATTGAATCTGATGTCCCCATTCCCTATCAAACTTCATATGTACTCTGTTTTTAAAATGAAAACTAATGGAAAAGAAGGGAAATGCAGAGCACTGATGGGCTTTAAAAGCTGCTAAATAACGTGTGTGTGTGTGTGTGTGTGTGTGTGTTTGTGGTAGGCTGCTGGAGTTGAGAATGAAATGAGCAAAGCAGTGAGTTGCCATACTAACAGCCAGCCACTGAACTTGACCGGGCATGACAGGCAGTTACTTGCTAATTAGAACATACAGTATTTCTGACAGATCCAGACACAAGGTGGCTGCATTTTTTTGGTCTTGGCAGCTCACCAGCTAATTGAATGTTAGAGAACACAGGTTATTTGTGTGTAATGGAAGTAAGAGGCTAAAATGTAACCTAATGTGCCCCAGGTGAGGTTTTCATACAGACTAGTGTTCATATCCACAGGTGAGGCATTAGAATAAAAAGTGATTTAGAGCAACAGGGTAATACGGGGAATATTTTCTCTACTAACCATAGTCAGTGACAGACTTGGGAGCCCTCTGATCGCTTCCGTCATCATTGCGTTTCCTGTTCTTGGACTTCCAAGCATGATAGACCTTCAGGCGACGGTGGAACTCCTCTCTGCAGGCCGCCAGCAGCTCAATATCTATCCACACAATGTGACACCAGTGACTACTCAAATAATAGCAACCAGAAAAAAAAACTGATAGAAACATGGTGAAATGCTAAGTTAGATTTGAAACATCCAAAAATGATTTACCACTTTCATCCTACAGTATGTAGACAGTCTAATGGGCAAATAAAATGTGATATTACAAGCTTCAAATGAAATCCCTTTTTAACCACAGGTACTGTTATTTTTAAGAACTACTCCAGCAATTTGGTACTGGATTTCGAAACATTTGGTGTTGTCAGAGATCTGGGCCCATATTCACAAAGCATCCTTAGAGTTACTCCTAAATATAAAATTCTATGAAAAGTCTTAGACATTGTGATATTTTCTAAGAATTTCCCCTTAAAATTAAGGCTAAACCTTAGTAAAAATAACTTTTTCACAAAGCCATCTTAGCCCATAATAGAACTCCTAAGGCAAAAACTCTTGAGTACTGGGGAGGACTTTTAGGAAGCTTAAGAGTTTCTTAAGCAGAAGATAACATTATGGAAAGATAGTTGGAAGCAATATTCTCCAAATGATGAACAAAGCCTAGATAATCAAGGGCTACAGACTAGATTGTACAGTGATAATGTTTTTGGTGAATCTGCGATTCATGCACATCTTCTGCTCGACACAATGCTATAACACAAGAAATGGTCACAACACTGATGTAACTGAAAAACGAAAGTGTGGCAGCGATGACGTTTCTTTCGCAACGTGTGCTGTAGTTTGTTTTCCATGCTCAGAGTTGCTCTGAGCAGTTTCCTAAATCACTTTTAAGCTAGGGCTCCTTGCTCATGGTTTTTAGGCTAAGTTAAAAGCTCTCAGAGAGTCTGTCTCAGAATGTGGGTCTTCACTTTTAGTTCCCAGAATGGGTAAAATCTCAAAACATCCCTGCCTCTGAATGCAGCGATTTCTTTCAAAACCCACACCTTCAGCTTGTAATGCAGTCTTTCTGTGAAAATGTACAAGTTTTAACTATTGTTTTCTGTCACAATATTTTAAAAGGGTGCTTGGGATAGTGTTTACAGCACAATAATTGTTGGTCTGTATGTAAAGAAGCCAGAAACACCCAATACTACTCATCATGACACAATTGCTTAAAACATTGAGAAAATGTGATTTTTAAAATTTAGATTAGTTTGTGCTGAAGCTCAAAATATAACAATTCAATAATGAGCTTACAGTATGTCTTCTTCTCTCTGAGGAAAGACAAAACATTCACAACATACAGTACATTTAGAGAACACAAGGCTATAATTAGTCAGTCTTCAAACATGGCCTTTTTGGTATCACCACCAGCATCCACAATGTAAATAGGTTCCACAAATTAGCCAGATGTCCTTGGAATCCCACAGGGGATATCAGAGTCCCTAACAGTGATCAGAGTACTGTATACAGTGGCAATAATAAAGGCATTGGCGAGGGAGCCAGTAGAAAGGCATCTGCTTTTTATGCTGACTGAAGAGAGGGTTGGCTGGGAATGACTAGGAAAGGCAGAAGTCTGCCATTCTCCATAATGGTGATAATTTCCTCTTTCCACCACTAAAGCGCATGCTGATGAGCCATAGCAGCTGTGGGAACATCCTCATATTGGTCTTTTGAAATTTTTTCATGCAAGACGTTTTGTGTCTATACTGTGTACAGCTGCAGCCTCAGCTTTTTAACAGCCACTTCGGCTGCTCAAAAAAAAAATTACTGTGAGAAAAATGTCACAAAGTGCAAATGAAAAGCTTGTGTATGGAGCTGGTGCCATAAGTTTTTGGGTGTCAAAAGTGCCAAAACACGAGCTTCTGCTGCTGAATTATTTTCCACAGGGAATGAAAACTGTAAATAAATTTGGAATGAACGAGAGCAAAGAGATGTTTCGTTTTGCTAAGAGCTCAACTACTTCGATCTGCTTGTAATGGTGTGGAGCAGTGCACACACACTCTGTGCTGTGTTTAGCTGACAGATCGCATCATAGTGCAACAGGGATTTCTCACCACAGGAAGTGTTGATGACATCTCGCAGCTCAGCGTACTTCCACTTGCTCAGGTCATACTTTTTCACACCAGCAGCAGCTTTGGTCGCCTGCACCTGAGCACCCCTGCAGCACGGGACAGATGAACGTGGTGAGTATGTGCACAGGTACAGTACTGGATGTGTGGCCAGCTTTTTCAACACTGGGCACGTAACTTCTAATGCATACAATACCAACAAAAATCCAAAACCAACTGATGCTTTTTGTTACTGGATTTTATCACTTTCAAGCATAGTGCTATGGTAAATAAACAGGATTTAAAGATCAGACAGATGTATCTTTGTCTCAGATGATTACATTCACATTAGAGGCTGGTCAGTATCCATATTCTTACAGTTTACTGTTTCAAGCTCCTCTTAAAATTATGCAAAGTTGTGCCATGTTACAACAAAAATGTGAGAAGGCTGAAAAATCTAAGATGCATGCATACTGTTTCAGCTACTTAAATGACTACTGCAGCAAGTCGGCGCTCATGCCAGCTTCCCTGCTGAGTTGAGGTGGTTAATTCAATAATGCGAAGGATTTGCCTCCTCTATTTACAGTTGGCATAGCCACTAATGACTCAGAGTAGAGGATTACTGGTCTACAAATCATTAGCCAGATTACCATTTATAATTCATACTGGCTGGAAATATGAAACTGATTCTGGCTGAGAGGTGCCAGTGTGTGATGGTGATGAACTAGGGTTGAGGGTTTACATTTGCTACAGGCAGGAAAAAAGAAAGGGAAGTGAAGCGATACTTCTAATGTATGCTTTCATGTGTTTAAGCTCTGTGGTAGGCACGTACAGCACGTGGCCTTTGGAGCTGCTTTGTTGCTACAGATCTTCTTGGGGTTGTCACGGGTCAGCATTCTTACAGAGAAAGTAGGACATGCATGCAGTGCAACTCCTAGGTGCCCGAGCCAAAACTGATTTGATTACAGGCTATTGGATCAAACGTAATTCTGTGCTCATTGGACCTGCAGAGAAGGCTTTGAGAGAACTTCTCCCGACTTCAAGCACAGAGTAATGTGAAAGTATCAGAGTTTGAATTAAGATCAAGTCTTGGGAGCACAAGGTGGGTAGATGTATGTTGTGATTGATAACTGCCAGGTATGCATCTTTTAAACATGTAGTAGTGACAATAAATACCCACAGTGTCTAGAGTGTATTGTAGGCAACCATAGTACCTAATTGTTTTATGCATTTTGCTACTGTACACAATATGTTACCTCTCCTTGGTGAAACTGACATGGGTTCACTCAAACCATGTTAGGTCAGCCCTAAGGGATTCCCCCAGAAATATTTAGGTTGCACAAAATTGTGCTTTGACAGTTTTCTAATTATTGATTTTCTCTGCAAAACACTGATTAGTTGTTTTATTTACATTTCATCTTTTTATTTTTTCCCGGTGAAATGCTAGATCCATTTTCAGGCCTGTAACAGTTTTACAATTAATCAATTTCTTATTAATAAAACATTTTAGGGCATCACAAGCAAAACATTTTGGGCCATTTAAAAATTTGTCATTTTGAACACATCATCTTTGTTCTTTGACTTTGTGGTGTGAACATGATGACGTACTCCAAGATGTCCTGATATAGAAAATAAAGGAGCATTGTTTGGCTCCATCTTAAGTTATTTTTGTCTGTAAGTCACCTTGATTTGTATTCACAGTGCATTATGAGCTCAACACTACTGAATAAATATGATACAAGTTTATATTATTGAAAATTTTCTATTTCACATTTTATCTCAGTGGCAAGAAAAACCAATAATGCAACTGTTGTCGGAAAAAATGATCTGCTAACAGTTATCTGCTCACTGATATCACTGAGATTAAGCTTAGAGCATAATTAGACTATTCATCTAGAGAACATGAATACCCAACAAATGTATAAACATTAAAATGTATGAGACAGGGAAAGCAGATAGTCAAGCTCATAAGCCTGTTCCGTGAACCAGCACTCGTAAGAATCCAGGCAAGTTTTAAACACTTCATACTCATGTAGAGCCAATTAAGATCAATGACACAAAAACATCACATACTGCACATTCCAATCCACCACTTATCTGTGATTTCCTGCG
The DNA here is from genome assembly GCF_001952655.1 of Monopterus albus. Lineage (NCBI taxonomy): Eukaryota > Metazoa > Chordata > Actinopteri > Synbranchiformes > Synbranchidae > Monopterus > Monopterus albus. The sequence continues at coordinate 3,044,740 of NW_018127893.1, read as the reverse complement.
CCGTCTTTCATTTCCAAGTAACCAATCACCACATATAATTATCCCCAAAATAGCACATCACATGATTCATGCCGCATCTAAAATAGCTGGGTGATTTCTTAAAATCAAATGAATTTTATGTTGGCTTTGTTAAGCTTGCATCTCTTTTAAGCAGATGAGGGATTTAGGACTATGATGGAAATTAAGACAGACAGCGAGGGAGTGATTATTGTTGGTGTTAGATATGCTTGGATATGGGCAGCCATAGAAAGTTGTACCGATATCTTACATGGCTCTGGCTGAGGATGAAGAGATAGGAAGAGCAGAGAAAAACTCACTGGGAGAAAACACAGAAATGCCATTACACACATGCTGAGGTCAACGCAGCTTTCTTGCTTTGCACGAGTGCAGAACTGTGCTTATCATGCAAAATTGTGCACAGTGTGTACATATGATACCTTCGCAAGCTTGCGTCCAGCTGCCCCTCCTCTGTGATGAGCTCCGCCTCACTCTGGGCGATTCTCATGGCCAACTCTCTGTCTCTTCTCTCCTGCTCCAGTATGGCAGTTTGCTGGACCTGCTCTTCACGCTCCAGAGCCAGCTGCATTTCCAGCTCTGCCTGTAAACACACACCACGACACTTCCACTCTCAGTACGACCTTTATAAAGTCTACAGTACATAAACCTCAATCATGTCTAAATACTAATGCTCTGTATGTGAGACTCGTCACAGTAATTAGAAATCTAGAAAGCCTAAACAGGCCTATTGACCCAGGTTGTAGGGTTGCTAGTTATTTGTCTAGACACAACATCAATATTAAATTTGAATGTTTTCTATTCTCCTCCTTGTGCTTCCTCTTTAGCTCCATCTATGCTTTCCTAAAATATTTGGAAAAAAGAAATCTTTACTGAGCGAAAGCTAACATACAGTAACCATAGAGACACATTAAGGTTTGACCTTAATTCAAATTCCAGATTTTAATTTAGAACTTCACTGAAGCAAACATCTGTTAGACCAGACTGAAAATTGTGACTTCAGAATAAATGCTAGGTACCATGTTTGGAAAAAGAAAGTTTGGAGAGGGCAAGATGCTAGAACGACAACGCAGCAGAGAACAGAGTAAAATGCCACCGAAGTCACCCCTTGGAAAGTTTACTGGTGCAGCTTTGAGCCTTCGAGCTGTGGATTTAAAAAGAAAAAAACTTTGCAAAGAGTCTCCTGAGACATCTGGCATTTGACAGCCTGGTGTCAACTGACTCACTGCCAGGAAAAAAAAAAATAAAATAAATGACAATATGCAAATGTCCATTTGGCCTTGGGTGAATAAAACGGGCAGAAGTACAGAAAGTGTGATGTGCATTTAACAGATGGATGAGACCTACATGCCACTGCAAAACTAAGGGAGAATAGGTAAGTGCAGAGAAAAAGTTTGAGTAAATAAATCAAAATCTTGACAGATGTGAGTTAAACAGGCAGAGATAAATAAGGGAGATGAATAAAATCCAAGACAAAACAAAGAATAGCACATAGAGATAAAGTAGCTCAGCTAGGAAAAAACTGGCAAGAAGTAAAATTATCAATGAGGACCATGTAGAAAACCCTCTGGGAATCAGACAAATGTCATGCTAAGAAGCTGCTGATGGAGACCAAAGAGCAAATAAATATTCCACTCAGAAAGGACAGCAGGCAGAGATTGCGCCCACATGCTTGCTGAACACATACAGTCCCTGTTCGACTTCTATGATTATAGTATATGTTGGAGCTCCCCTTCACACTATTTTGACAGCAACTAATGTTTATAATTTTTCACTCAGTTGACATCAGTAAATCACTTGGTCAAAAAAAAAAAAAACGTCTATCAAGGTGACATTTAAAAATTGCACATTGTATTGGACATGCCCAAATCCTAAAGAGATTTGGAGAGAACAGTAAATACTCCAGAAGCTGGAACCAGTGTAATTTTAGCACAAAAAAAAACATCATTTTAGCTCTTATTTACACAATCTCGATTCCTGTATGTTTAATAGTTTTACGTGGTAAACCCCAGCGAGCGCTCCATTTTGTAACCCTGAAAAGGGGGAAAATCATATCAACTCAGTGACAGGGTTTAGGGGTCAGTCACTGCAGGGGTGGCCTCATTTGTGGTAAATGTGAAGTGTAGAAGAGACTGCAGAGATTCATGCATTTATTAACATTTGCACCTAAAATTAATTGAATCTTCCAAAAAGAAGTGGTGGCAGTTTCCAACAAGACTGCTGGGTCAGAGTCTTAAAGTCCTGGGCATTGCAGCTGTTCAGCAAGAAAGCACAACAGTGGAAAATGTAACATCTGAGGGCGGTCCAAACCTGTATAACCTTCTCATCTTCCTCTCTATGTTTTCTATCCTCCTCCTCCTGCTTCCTCTTTAGCTCCATCTGTGCTTTCCTAAAATATTTGGAGAAAAGAAATCTTTACTGAGAGAAAGCTAACATAACCATAGAGACACCTAATAATCTCCAAGTTGTATCAATGCGTTTGCTATGATTCTGCCAATCCCTTCACTTACAGTCTTCTGTCTTCTTCCTCCTGCTTGCGTCGTTGTTCTTCCTTCTCCCTTCTCTTTCGCTCTTTCTCCATATCCTCTTCAATGTACTTCAGCCTCTCACTCTCCTCCTGCTCCTGCTTCTTCTTTTGCATGGAGGAGAGTAGCTGCTCCGAGCGTTTCACCAGCCCCTGGTACTCTGTGTCAATCTCCTTCCAGGTCATCCCTGTGGCCTGGGGGTCAAGAGAATGATCAGACCAGCGGGCCTTGGTCACACAATAAAAACCTACTTCTTAGTGTTGTTGTACATTTACTGTTAAATTACTTCTGAGCTGCAATTCTCAGTGGAGTCCAAAGGCATGGGCTGCTTTGAACAATATTACTACCGTGTTTATTCATTTAAAAAAAAAAAAGAGAGATGGCCACAGGATGCTTAACATGCCATCTTGAGTTTGTTGGAAAAAAACTTTTTACCCTACATCAGCTTTCAATTAGGAGAGGGAAGAGAAACAGCACACTTAGTCTAACTTGTCACACACCCTGTTATAACACAACCTTCCCATGTGGCAAAAAAAGGGAAGACACTGACTGAGACTGAGTCTGTCACTTGCCACAATGCTCAGTTCCCCACTATACATGTCAGACAATCAGTAGAAGGAGAAGAGGTCACCACACTGTGGACATTCATTAGAGTAACACAGGCAGGGAAGATGACAAGGTCTTGTCCCAGACGTATTGAAGTCTGAAAGACAGCTATCGGCATCTCATGCATTATTCACACAGAGACGCCATGCCAGGAGCGGTTTCTAAGTATGTCGGCAGTGGAGCTGCTAATAGGCTAACGGTAATGTAAGGGAAGTGGAGAGTCTGACTGGGATAGGTGAGAGAGAGAGAAAAGGTCAGGTGCCTCTGGTGCACCACTGTGTATTAAGATACCTCAAAGAACCTAAATGCAGTTTAATCAGACCTATTGATTGCATACAGGTCATGTCAGAGTACATAAAGTCAAGAGAATCATTACTGTTGGGGAATTCAGTGCCCAGATGTCTGGATGGCATGTGGATGTGTTTTTGATGGTTTGCTGTACCTGGAGGGTTCAATAAGGTGAGTGGTTATTGCATCGGGAGATCTGGGATTTCACTAACCAACTCTGATGATTTAGCAAAACACCCTCACTAAATTAAATTATTGGATTAGACAGGATCTCTTCTTTTTATCCTGAGGTGGTTGAAAATATTGATTCTGAGAAAAAGCATGAGAAAAGGGCACAGTGCACTTTGGAAAGGGTTTAGTGTGCAACAGGATAAGACTGGATGCCGTGGTGCTACAGGATGCATATACTGTATATCTGAAGCAGTCATGCTTATAGCATGGTGTGTGGATAATCATAAAGAAGAGTAAAATGTTTGATGTACACTGTGTTACTCGCACCTCATCATGCTCAAAGCAATTGAAAACCTGTTAAGCAGCTTTAGTATCACCAGAGCAATAATCCTTCGCTGATATGGAAGAAGTGACGATGGTCACGCCTGCTCAAACACCTACTGATAACTCACCTTTATCTTGGCTAGCAGTGCGTCAATGGAGGTGGACAGCTCCTGAACCTGTTTGGCCATCTCCTGCTTGCCCTCCTTCAGCCCGTTCACCACCTCGTTAAATCGTTTCATGTGTTTCTTTAGGTTTTGAACCTTCACCATACCGTCAATGCTGTGAGGAGTAAAAAATGCAGAGATGGGAAAATATAATTAAAAGAAAGCAGGAGTTAATTCATACATACACTAATTACAAGGACTGAAACTTCGAAAAGAAGTGATTTAGTGCAACTGAGGCATTAGTTAAATGTGTGTCCTGAAAATTTTACGGTTATGTTTTAATGAATGCTAAACATGTCAAACTATATTATGGGGGATTTTTATGACAAATCCTTATTTTCTTATGGAAATTTGATGTTTTCTTTTGAGGATTTATCTAGAACATGGGGTATAAATATACATTAATCCATTCAAATGTGATTTCGGACAAGATAAGTGTACCTTCCATCATATAAAGCTCCACTTGACCATTAGCTAGTGGGTCGTTGTAGCTAGCAGAGTAATATAGTATGTCAGGTTGTGTTTTGATCAGAGTTTGCAAAACCTTTGTCATATTTCATGTAATTATGTTCTTATTTACTAATGTTCCCGCCATCTTCCACCTTCTGATTTAATAATATACTAGGTGGAGGCCAACAGGTTTCAACTGCTCTTATATTCCTTTTCACTCATACATATCATTACACTGCTGTTTTACTATGACTTTATAAAAAAAAACTTCTTCCCCTTGTAAAGATTTTAGACATTACAAATCTTATTTTTATCAAATCAAACTACATGTGTGTACACTGGTATGAAATGTTTCCACACGTATAGATGCACATACTGCCACTCTCAATCAAAATCTGATTTAAAAAAAAAAAACTTGCCTGAAAACCTGTCATCTGAATGGCTGCTTTCCCCAGAGCCATTTTTCTATATGCAACTCAATATAGCAAGACATGATGCGTTTCCCAAAGCAGTATAATGAAACATTATTTCTCCACAGAGAACTTTCCACATCTTAAATGCATAATGTGGGAAAGCCATCAAAATGCACCACATCTGAATGTCTTTAAATATAAAGAAAGAATCAAATAAGAGTACATAAGGGCACAGGCTGAAAGATGGTCATAATGAGGCATGTATGTAAGAGAGCTGATGCGTGTGTGGGCACGCGAGTTGGGGACCAGAAGCGGGAGGCGACTCACCGTGGCATATGCTTCTTCTTACACAGCCACATGCGGACAGTCTTCTGAATCTTAATGCAGGCCACAGCTCTGTAATTCATCTTGTTCCTAACTTTTGAAAGTCAAGAATAAAAGAACAGTTAAACATACAATATACATATATATCCATTAAGTTCCTATATCACAAAGTCCAAGAACATACATTTCCTTAAGCAGAGGCAATATTCTCTTTTTACTGTAATACAATTTAATTTGATGCTTTTACACAGTTAAGCAGAATCTAGCCTGCACTTTGTTAAATGGTGGAAATCAATAACAGCACAGAGTGTAATGGTTCAAGGAACTGCTTTTAGACTACTATTCCATATTGCTGCAGGCTGCTGCTTTCAATATTCAGAATGAATGGGAAAATGTGGAATATGATTTAGTAGAGCCATCACAGCTGTATAATATAAACCGTGAGGAAATGACAAAGCATCTCTTAGCCATCCACTGGAAAGTGAAATAGCTTAACTAACAAAAACAGGCTGTGCTAATGATCTTTCATCAATTATTCATCTTTAAAGTTTTTGTACAATTAAAGTGTTTTTCCATTGTTTGGCTTTGTTCAGAAATGTTTTTTCACTGGTGTCAGTTATGTGTTAGAAATAACTAACTCAGGCCAAGTGGCATATGGCCTAATGGCCAACACATAAATGGGGCATCAGTGTGTACTGTATATGTGAAGTGCTAAAATCTAAAACGATACACGTCAGACTTCTTACATATTTTTACAGTATCCAAACAAAAAGTCTCAACTCAAATGCAAGGATCAACAAAAAATATTTATTATAGGAATGACAACAAAAGAGAATTTAAATTATTCCTAGACTACATGGCAGATACTTTGTGTCGACGTGTTTGGTGTTGCTTCAGTTGCATGTTGCAAATTTTGTTGTGTTGGCAGATTTAGCATACGTTTGATGGCAGAAAGGCAGCACCACTGGACCTTCTTCCAGTGGCTGCACACCAGCCATTTGTTAACTTTCTTCAGCAGATCTGCGAGATGGTCTGGGTCAGACTTCATAATCTGGTCAAACTCTGCAAACTGACGCACACAAGTCACAAATTAAGCTATGGTACTTATACCTTAGGGCATATTTGTGTTCTCAGCAACTTCACTACTGCATATATGTATCCCTGAGGCATCATCAGTTCTGTGGACTTGACCGTACCTTTCCAGGGCGGAAGAACACCTTGGTCAGTCCAAACTTGAAGTCACTGTCATTCAGTCCCAGAGCTTTGAACAAAGCCTATAGAGTAATAAATTCCTGTTCAGTGCCACAGTTAATACTGTATATGTTGTAAAAATGTAGGGCACTAAAACTGCTTATATTAACCATCTCCCAAATGGGTCAGCAAGGCTACAGGCTTTATCTTAAACAAATTAGCCCATTATTTAAACCCAACAGTACAATTTCTAATTCCCCAGTGAAGGAGAAAACCATTAAATTTATGTAATCCTACCTTGCAGAAGAGCCGTGGATTCAGTCGTGTAAGTTTGTCTGGCATGTACTGTTTATACATGTTGTAGAGCTCATGGAAGGGGGCTCTGGAGGGGAACCCCCCTTGCATCAGGTCCAACACCGACACCATTCCTAATCAAGACACAAATACAACAATGAAAAAAATGGTCTTGACATGTGAAGGACTGTTTTAAAAAACATGACAGTTTAAGGAATTACACACATTTGAAATGTGCAGTACTGACAGCTACTCATAGAACCATTATCAGCCTGAAAACGAGCAGGTATTAAATATGTATAGTTTTTATTGGGTTCTTTCTTGGATAGGCTGTTTCACTGTTGTTGTCTGTCTTCTGTAATTGTCTTAAATTGTTCCTCTAACAGTAGAGCAACACTGGGTGAGTGTACCCTTAGTGCATTTACTCATCCTAAAATTTGTAAATTGGGACTAAAGCACATTTAAAAAAAAAAAAAAAATACAGTCCATACTGTACTGTACACACTGTTTTTGGACCTACCTGAGCACTGCAGCTGAGAGAGAATCAGAGCTCCGTCAAACTGGTGGCTGACCATCTTCAGGTTGGGTTTCACACAGCGGATGAAACTTGAGCCCTGTACACACAAAGATTAATCAGGAAAACATCTCTTTCTTGGCACAGTACTTCTCAGTCTGTACCTTGCATCTTTATATTTGGCCCCTGAATAAAGAATATGTACTGTACCTAATTGTAGTTCTGTGATAAGTCAAACACATTCCAGTACATACTATATGTTCTAAAGGGTGATTTGTTTTTTAATCGATTCAAAGCAGGAAAGTAAAAAAAGGTTTTCTATAAAATACACAGGGAAACTAGGAATCAATCTTACTCACAGTACTGTGAAGCTTGTCCAGTAGCAGGTTCAGTTGGGTCTGTGTGTGTGTGTGCAAGCAGACAAAAGGTAATGTTTAACAAAGTTTTAAATGACTGTGATAAAATTTGCCAAGAAAGACATTTCATGAGGCACGAGTGCCACATATCCTTGTCAACAGGTGAGGGAATGGAGCAATCAAAGTTTGGAGACATGCACATCTTTGCGCCTGAGTACATGTGTGTGTATTAGTGATGAAAGCAAAATGGTTACATCAGTAATAATGAAATCTCAAATCTGTTGAAAAAGATGGTGCACAGTTCTGCTATGGTCTATAAACCCTTTTTTGGAAAAGAAATTTCAACAGAGAGAAGTGGCTGTTGAAACATTCTGCTGACAGTTGTGGACCTCTGGATTACTCAGCGAGTTTCTCACAAAAGTGTGTGTGTTTTTTTATGTAATCTTTTGGGCATTGTGTGCCTTTATTTATTAAAGTGGGTCACAGAGAAGCCAACAGGGAACAGGGGAGAACACCTATGGCGAAGGTCGGTGGCCAGGCTCAAACCGCCGGCGTTGCACACATACTGGGCCTGGTTATATGGTGCACCAGGCCATAACCATTCAGCTCAGGGTGCCCCGCTCTTTATTTCTTTCTATTTCTTTTCATTCCCGCTGTTTTCTAACTCCTCTCCATTATACCTCAAGCTGACTTTATCCAGCTTTATCCACCAAGGATGGTTTTCTCAGAGGACTGAGGTGGGAGACTGGAGGAAATCTAAAAGGGGGACCCTGAATAAGGAGGAGAAAGAGGGTCAGGAAGAAGAGTGAAAAGGAGGAGTTTCAGAACAGGTCTAGAGATTAGAGTTAGAACGTCTGAAAACAAGATAAGAAAGATAACGGAGCATTCTTAACTGATTTCCACTTGTAAAAAGCATTTTTGCTAGTAAAGGCTAAACAATACATTTAATAAAGAAGTAAATGTGGTTTTCAAATTCTGAATTTACTGCACATTGCTACATTTTTGAGGACTATCGGTCGGCCTCGAAGAGATTCTGGCAAACCGTCCGACGCCTCAGGAGGGGGAAGCAGTGCCCTGTCAAAACTGTTTATAGTTGAGGTGGGCTGCTGTTGACCTCCACTGGGATCATTGTCGGACGGTGGAAGGAAGCTTTGTGGATCTCCTCAATCCCGGCGCCATGTCTTCCGATGAGGCAGGTGTAAAGTTTTAGATTTTGTTGATGGTAAAATAAAGAGGTTTAAATGACAACCAGTTATCAGAACTGACTCCTATACCCAAACTTATAGAGAACATATTGTCAGAAAATTATGAAGTATTATTATTTAGTTGATATTTCAATTGGTACAGGGAAATTAATATAAAGAAATAGATTTTATATTTCACAAAAACAGGCAGAAAAAGATTTACCCCTTGACACTCCTTGATTCTCAAAAGAATTGTTGACTTTCGCATAGTGAGAGACTGAATCTAATGACTACATGTAATATAAATGTGGTCACTAATAAGGACAGAAAATCCTGCTGCTACTGTAACAGTCAATTAAAAGAGTGACTTTTCTTAGAAAAACAGATAATATGTTCCAAAGACATATTCCTGTGAATTATTTACCACATTATTGCTGTTGCTAAGGGTGGGGTAGCACCCTTAGAGATAGGGTGAGGAGCTCGGTCACCTGGGAGGAGCTCAGAGTAGAACCGCTGCTCCTCCACATCGAGAGGAGCCAGCTGAGGTGGCTCGGGCATGTGTTTCAGATGCCTCCTGGGCGCCTTCCTAGGAAGGTGTTCCGGGCATGTCCCACCGGGAGGAGGCCCCGGGGAAGACCCAGGACACGCTGGAGGGACTATGTCTCTCGGCTGGCCTGGGAACGCCGCGGCATTCCCCCGGAGGAGCTGGAGGAAGTGTCTGGAGAGAGGGAAGTCTGGGCATCTTTGCTTAGACTGCTGCCCCTGCGACCCGGTCCCAGATAAGCGGAGGAAAATGGATGGATGGATGGATGCTACATTTTTAGATAATTCCTTGACAACCAAATTAAATAGTTTTCATCTTTAATGTTGACTATTTACTATAAAGCCATTCTGTCACCAATCCTGCTGGGCAAAGCTTCTAACAAGTGTATAAAAGTAAATAAAGCTCTGCAAGTTATAATTTGCATGTCTCTGACAGGAAAATACATTGTAATCTGCAATAACACAAAGTACTCCAAGTATTTGAATACTGTGGATTTATCACTAGTATGAAAATAGTCATTTATTTACTATTATTTATGATCATGAAATACATTAAAAATGAACAGGTTGTATACCATTGCAGTTCTGTTCAGTGACTTGGTGGTCTTTAAGGATCTCACTGACCTTGAACTTGTTTGCCACACTGATGAAGCCAAGTTTGCCCGCCTTCTGTTTGGAGTCCTTCGCGGTGCTGGAGTTCTCAAACAGCTCTCGAACAAATTTATCTTTCGATTCACACACTAAGCTCTCCAAGGACATGTGTAGGGCATCGTTATTCTTCTCCACAAACCGAATCTGTGGACATACACAAATACAGTACATTTATATAGTGGCAGGCTTCTAGACAGATATTACAAAAACAAATAAAGAATGTTTCAGTCACTGTTGCCAAAATGCATCTGACACATAACACACATTACCAAAGCAACTTTTCTTTTTAAATGCATAAGTGATGTGTTGTTGTGGCATTTGTGTTAGAGCTGAAACAGCTAGTTAATGAACTGATTAGTTGAGTGAAGAACAATCAGCAACTACTTTGTTATTTAAGACATACTGAACTGTTTGTAAGCAAAGTTGTGATAAATGTTTTAAGGGTCTTATGACATTTTAAAGATTATACAAATAATTGACAAAAATCAGAAAATGAATCATCAGTGAAATTAGTTGCATGCTAAAACCCTTAAAATGTGATTAGCTTAATTGACTGTTGAGTTTCAGTTGAGGTAACCTGTTTGTACATTATAAAATAAACATATTTGTAGTAGATTTTGTCAACAGCCCTATATAATAAGATCCGTGTTAAGAATTACAGTTTCATAGCAGACTGCTCCAGCAAAGTGCCGGATGATAAAGCCCTCATCATCTCGAAGATTCCTGTGAATAGCCAGCTTCGACTTCCTGGGAACCTAAGTGTGAGAGGAAGAAAGTAAATCATGTGTAAAGACAGCACTAAAACACACACCAATTCTATCCATCACAATCTCTATACTGAGGTACAATGTCTGCCTTTAACTGTATCACCAGGAAAAGGCAAATGACAATCTGTTAATTACTGCAAATGTATTACAATTAAAAAAAAAAATGAAATATGATTTTTACAGAGAGAGAAGTTGTTAATTAACAGCTGGCATATACAACAGTTAAATAAAACAATATTAGAATAACATTTGGATCAATCAACTGCAGTGAAGTTCAGCACAAAAGAAAGATTATATAATTAATATAGACATATTGTTATAAACTGAACAGGGTAATGTATAGTCAGAAATTAACAGGACATCTAGAAGGAAATAAAAATTGCACACAGTCGAGATACACTTTATCATTTGTCTTACGTACTCAAATATTATAAAAGACGCTAATAATCCATTTCCATCATTAGTCTTCAGTATGAAAAATAAAATGTAGCACCCAGAATTTTTGAAGCTCCATTAGCTTCATCAGTGAGGAGAACCATAATAAATTATCCTTCAAGTGCAAAATTTGCATAGCAGAAATATTCACAGACTTTTCAGGCACTTTAGATTAAAATTCCATCCTATTAAATGTATAGTATTTGAGTAATAGCTCTCCCTGTGGTGGAGCATGGCTGCAGCCACCCGCCTCCAATCTTAAGCTTGAACTGGGGTCATGGCTACACTTCTGTAGCTTGCATAGATACAGGCACAATGATGAACAACACTGACAGGGAGAGACGGAAGCACTGGGACTGTATGTGTGTCATTCACAAATCTGCTTTAACAAGCAGGCAGGGTAAAATGGTCACCATGTCAAAACCAGCATGCAATGACATCGCTCCCTGGGTTCACAGAAGGAGCCTAATACGCAAAGAAGAAAGCAAAGACAAAAGGGAAATAGTGAAAGAGAGAGGTGAAGAGATGGGAGTGTGAGGGAGAGAGAGAGAGAGAGTACAACCAAGAAGTCTGACCGTCAGTCTGAAGTGGTCTTTATGCTTGCTGTGGACAGCCAATGCAAAGTGTTGGTCACTGGGCTGAGGAAGACGATTCTCTTCATCCAAAATATCCAGGATTCCCATCAGCTTTGCTTCCACCAGATCTGGAAACAATCAATGCTTGTTTTATGATTTTATTTATGTCCAGTATAGATATGAATAGCAAAGGCAATACTCTTCCAAGCACATGCTGAAAACATCTTCCTAACATATCCAAACTGGCAATAGTTCCAACACATAATGCTTGAGACATTTTAGAGGCAGCAATAAAAACACACAAAATCCTAATCAAGCATTTAGGAAGTGGTGAGAGGGGAATCCCCACGGCTATTAGGATACAGAAGTTGCAAAACCACTAAACATTCAGTGTGAAAATGAGATTCATTGGAAATATTTCACTGTTTACTGTTTCTGGATGTGAATATTCAAAGCACAAAGCATGTTCATCAGGATGATCATTTAGCCATACATCTGAATTATTCATATGGCATGCCGTGTTTGAAATATAATCTAATAGCCGAGGTCCTCCAAAAAAAATTTGCATGAACAAGCACCTGTGCATAAATCCTGAGGATTGATGAGTGAATTAATGGCCAACCCAAACGGTCATTTGCAAGTCATCAATGTTATTCATGGCTGTCAGTTAACCTCACACCTGAATAATCACAGCCTTTGAAATACAAATCAGACTGCTTCACCTTGATACGCCGACTACTTCATCCCATTAATTTGAGGATTCATTTGAGGACAGACACAATAAAAAACAAGGAGGTATCATTTTACCATCTTCACAAAGCACAAAAGAGGACAGAAAACCCACAAATACTCATTCCACTCGCTCCCTTCAGACACATGGATATTCCACCTTCTTAAACAATGAGAAGTCATATTTCTGCTCCCACCTCCGACAGGTGTATTGTCACCGCTCTGTCTCGTAGCCATGAGCACATGGAAAGGCTCAGATGGATGCGCATGTTGACGATCTGACGTTACACCTGAACCAGCCTTTGTGGTTCTCTCTCAGTACATCTTAATGTTCTGTAGCACAAGCCCTGAAAGGAAACCTCCTCTTAATGATGTGACATTCCTCCCACCTGGCACGAGTTGCTGACAGGGGAGGGTCATTAGCTATTGTACCTCACCTGGGTCTTCTTGCTGAAAAAGTAGTATCCTTCAAAGTATGTTGCATGTCTGCAACTGAATAGCTTGGCCTGGTAGCTGCAACTTATGTTGTTGTAGCTTTGTTTCCCCAGTTTGGTTGAATTGTGAGCCTTTTGTTTAGAGGAAACTTTGGATATGCCGCTTTGGTTTAGCAGTTATGTGTTAATTATAGTTCTGTAGTTGGCAGCTGGTATTTTGTAAAGACAGCATAGTGTCTGCTTTGTGGAGCTGCAGGACATGTGGCAGTGGACATGTGTTGAGTTTTGATGCTCATTTGGACCTTAACATGTTGGGTACTGTAGGTCAGTTGTGCTCATCTCATATCTATTTCTGCAAAACCCGAATCTACAGTTTTATATTTTGAATGGCAATAATGCACGAAATCCACAAACCCATACATTCAATTTGTTATGTGACCCTTACGTAAGCTTATCTTTGCTAGTTTCTCATTTTTGTATTTTTTAAAATTTTGTATTTACTTTGTGCCTTGACTATTTTCAACAATAACATTTACAGATTTCCAGAGGCGAAGTGACTACCGCAGAGGAGAGTAGTGACAAACACAATCATTGCACAGGGTGTATGGAGGCAAGATGACACAGAGGAACTTACCTATGCAGTCCTGGTTGTCAACATAATGCACCTCACTCACTCCCAGCCCTTCCTTTTGATACAGTTCTTGTTCCTTTACATAACCAAAAGACAAAAAGCATTTTGAAATTGCATGATATGTTTATTTGTTTACATTTTGCAGAGAACATCATTGAAAACAAAAACATCAAACTCACAATACAAGATTCAGATAATGGCAACCTAAATCAGAATTGTGGCACATTTAATTGAAGACCTTGGAAGAGAATAAAATTAAAAGATCACAGGAGAGAAACAAGCCTCACCATGTCCCTTGAGAAATTAGCACTCTAATGAGAGCGTGCACAGAGATTGAGGGAAAACGATAGAGGAGCTCCGTGCGCCTGCTGTACCGCTTCCTCCTGGCTGGTAAAGACTTAAGTTTGGCTTGAGAGTGTCAGGACATGGCAGGTTTCCCAGGATAAAAGAAGTAAACCACACCAAATCACCACAATTCAGATGCTGCTCACCCACCTCTTTCAGAATGCGCTCATTAAAGAACTGCTGCAGTTTCTCATTGCAGTAATTGATGCAGAACTGCTCAAAGCTGTTATGCTCAAAATATTCTAAAAAAGACAAAAAACAAAAAGCAGAAAAAATATTTCAATTAATTCTGACAATGAAACGTTTTGAAAAGCATGTTTTATTTATGTGAAGCAAACATTCTCAGGCAAGAGTCCTGGTGATGAAGTGTGTGTGTACTTAGGGTGCTTATATTAAGAAATATGCTGCACAAACAAGTGTTTCTTTAGTATATTGAGTTCTAACCAAACCAGTACACAGCAACACAATGCAGTCAGTCTGGGAACTTACAGAAACTTGTATGTTCAGTAGGGATTTAACTATACCAAAAACACTTGGTGCAATATTGCCATGATATGTAATAATCATATGTAATATCCTGCTGGATACCGTCACAGACAGACCCACATTATCGGTAAATTCTATCACAATATCGTGAAAGTACGAATGTCGTTACATCCCTAATTTTCAGTTTGTGTTATCACTTAGACTAATTTAGGCCAAGTATACACACTAAGTTAAGCTTAACCAAAACCTCCCATTTTTATCAAACACTAAATGCATTTTATTACCAAACCCAGCGATGTCCAGCACACCAATGAAGTTTGAGGAAGTCTCAAAGGGGAAACACTGGTTTACTCGTTTGACCACATGATCAAAGAGGCGGCTGTACACAGCCTTGGCCAGGGCATCGCGCGCGTTGTTTGCTTGTTCCACCTTTAGAGGCACCCTGCATGGGCACACAAAGTGGGGCAGTGAGAAACTGTCTGAAACTGGGGCATGCAAAGTATCTTATTAAACCCTTCTCTTTTATTTTTATCAAATCAACCCAATTTTCATGTGACAGCAAAAGTTGAGCTGTGTTGATGTGACACTTTTGCTGTATACTGCTGTTTCCCTTCTGAGCTACAGTCATAAACAGTTTTTAAACTCTGCCTTTCAATACCTTCTCTTTGGCTCAGAAAGTAAAATATGAACCTAAAGCTCTCTAATGGCACTTAAACGCCATTTCATTTTGAAATGTTTAGAGGGGTTGATGGACAAAGTGCAGATCCACAGGGGCCCAGAGTTCAACTTAACTGCCCCACCTGGGAAGAAGGTGAATTTAAATAAGGAAAGGTCTGTTTTTTTGTATGATAGAACTTTCTTAAGATATTCCTTCCATCTAGTCCCCATTAGGAATTAAAAATTCTCATCTATTACCAACAGGGAAAGTCTACTTATCATGATTCATAGTAGAGAACAGGTTGGATCTTCTGTTGCATTGTGCTCCGAGTTAAATGTAACAAGTCTCAGAAAACCCACAAGATGCTTGAGTCTATCTCAGTGAGTCATTTTTATTAATTGCAATGTTTCTTATGTGCGCAAGTTAGAAATTCAGTCATCCCTGATACCCTCACATTCACCACCCCCTTACTGTCAATCCCCAAGAATGGGGGGTGGGGGGATGTGTATGGGGCTTGATTACAAAGGCAGGCCCCTCCACTCCACCTGCTCCCCAGACACCAGGACTTTACTATACCACAGCCATGCTCGCCTGCCTCCTCAGACACAGGCTGCATTATTTATGTGGAGAAAACACTTCCAGGCCAGGCCGGCATCTGGCCTTCCTGAAATATTTATCTACCAAACCTGGCCCCATCACTCAAGCACCAGAAGCAAGCAGTGACAGTTGTGCATCATATTCATTGTACTCACCTAAACTAAATGCCACACAGTCATGTATAAATACAGTTTATCAAATAATTCCATCTGTGTATAGTACATTTGTGTAAAATGAAAAAAAAAAAAAAACGAGATAAACTTGGCAGCACTGTCTGATTGTATTGTAAAGCTAAGTACAGTAACAACTGTCTATACAGTGCCTGTGTTGATTAAATTCCACTTTGTTAATCTATAAGGCTTATTAGTTATTTTCAAGTCTATCATGACCTCAGATTGATTTTTCTGCTAAGAATGACAGTGGTTTCAGGAAACATTAAAAAGATTTTTTTTTTCTTCACAAAAGCATTTTCATAAGAAGTTGCAAAAACTCACAGATCATTGAAACTCAAGGATGTTGTTCTTACTTGATAACTGTTCCTTTGGCGCCCCCTGCCGTAGTGAGCATGACTCTGGTTGTGAGGCTGGTACGCAGATCATCCTGGTCCAGACCCAACAGATCAGCACAGTACTCCAAAGTCTGGCTGGACTGATTCTTTAAGACACAACCACCTGAAACATAAAGTAAGACAAACAATCCTAAACACTTGTCCAACTACAATTTGTCAATGTCCATGACACAAAAATACTCGTAATGCTATTTGATTTAAGAACCCCTGGGTCTTGGAGTAGTGAATCACTGATGTAAAAATCATGATTAAACTAACATATTTGGACCATGTCACACAATTGCACATGTATAGTTTTTATATATAAATATATTTTAGTAAGTAAAGAAGTGATTAGAGGCAGCATCAGATGTATCACTCATTGTATTGAGTTTTTAAGTAGACTATTTAATCCACAGTGAAACTGACCAAAAGATAAAGAATGAACATAAAAGGAGAAGGAGAGAGACATTGTTGCCAGGGTAACATAGGTTTTATTTACTGTATCACCACTTGATAATAAATTGTGGTAACAGCCAAGGAAAAAAATCTGTTCCTCAGAATGTCATACTGATCTAATAACTCAGAAAAGTCTGAAAAAGTTAACCAGTTTGATTTGTTAATTTTAAAAGGTTGTATATCCAGTTCTTAAAATACATGCGACAGAAAAAATGACCTCTGTGGTCATCATAAGAAATCGCCAGAAAGTCTTGTCTGTATCTCTAAGTTGCGATATCTGTCGAACCTGAAGAGCTCCCTGTTTCTTCAAAGTCAATGTTGCCCAGGTGCAGAACACCACCGACCACTCTGAACAGGTCCAGCTTCTCCGTGTCATCCAGACCGATCTTCTTCATGGCCAAACACATCCTGATGAAGTCACCCTGGTCGTCAAGAAGAGGGCCCTTCGGAGCACTGTCCTTCAGATGCTGCAAAAGACATGAGCAAGGTAGAAACTGAAAAAAAATGGAATAAATCTGAGTCCAAATTGAATTGGATGGGACCCACCAGCCCACATTGAACTCTAAAATCCCCATGCTTGATGTGGACTTTTAACAATCCACAAATATTTAACAGAAATGTGTTAAAAGAGCCCCCCACCAGCTACACACTGCAAACACACCATCCTGAAAACTAAGGCTGCTCTGCTGCAGAAGATTTTTCTCTAAATGTCTTGACAACCAATGTATTTATACTTTTAAAAACAAGATCTAAAAACTATCTAATATTCTGCAATATCTCTGGAAAGATGAAAGCAGAAATACCAGTAACAGGCATGCAGTGTGAAAATGCCACTGGAACAGATCAGACTCATTAGGAGTCCAGATCATAGTGATAATTAACAAGGGCTGCACAATTATGACTAAATGTACCGTACACTGCTGATTATACTGTGATACTGTATGAGAGACCACCCACAGATATTGTCCTGATGGGAACAAATATTGACTGTGACAATGAGAAATACACAATAATTGTGCAGCCCTGTATTGTACAGAATGGCTGAAAAAAGCTGAATAAGCAAACATGCTTTGTTTAAATATCTGTCTAAACAGCACTCTGTCCCATGGCAGGTACAGAGAGACAAAGATGCAACATGCACTCTTCCTATTTCCTGTTCACACTTCAAACAGCAGCATGTAAAATCAGAGTGTCAGTGTTTACTTTAGGAAACAAATACAGGATAGAGAGCAGGGAGCACGAAACCCTGATAAGAAAAGAAACCACCCTATTGTCCTATATATAACAGGGACACAGATGCACAATGAGTTAATTAGCAACATATTAATGACACACAATGTACAACCACACAGCTTATAGTCCATCCATAATTGTTCCTATTTAATGTTATAGATTTAATAAGCACACATTAAAGACCTTTTCACATTTAGTATACTATATAATTAAGCCCTTTAATTAATTGAAACTGCAGTCTAAAATATTGTCTGTCGCAAATATAAAAAGGGGAATTAGGACACAGAAACAACGTTGCTTTTCGGGCCCAGCATTCTGAGAGGAAAATACAAATGACATGTTTTTTAAAGTAAGTTTCAGTCATTGCACCTTTTTTTAATGTGCTAGGGTAAATAAACCCAGTAAATCTATTAACTAAGAAATGAAATCACCACCACTATTTCAACTGAGTTTCCTGAAACTTTAATTTGTATATAAGGTGACAGTATTCTATCTATGAAACCTACAAGTGAAAAGACCATGTCTAATTGTCCAAGAGAGCAAAGCGCAACATGCCACACATATTCTTAGAACCATTTCATGATATTAATTACACATCTCCTGCAGGCTTTGTAGTGCAACCCAACAAGGGAATTTTTTTTGTTTGTTAGTTTTTTTTATATTAATGTTACATTTAATTTATCACATAACTGGAACTAATTTCCTGGGATAAAATATTCTTATTGACCACTTTCTGCAAAGGACGTCCTTGAATGTGGTCTGAGATTTGTTTTCTGTTTTATCCTTATTTATTACTGTTGGGGAAAGCAATACTGTATGTGTCTAAATGAATTATTGCACAGGAAAGAATCCAAAGTATTACATTACACTTTTTCTGCCTTTTTTACTTGACATAAAACGTGTCACCACACAGCAGGCAAATGTAACACAAATTCACAAGTGAAAATCAAAATAATATCCACAGCGAGACAACAGGACATTACCTCAGGACCTTTGCGGTTTTGCATGATTTGTTTATCGGAGTCCTTAGTGGCAAAGTATTTAGTGCATCCTCGGTTCAGGTACTGCAACAGAGAAGGATGATCATAGAAAACATTCAGACATAATTAGCATTTTGATTAATTACATTCAGACACAGTATAACTGTATTTTTTTCACTCTTGGTGGCAAACCTGCTGGGGATATTTCTATTGATTTTCATTATCCAAGAGATTTACTCTGTTGTCTTCCACCATGGCTCCACAGCTGACTAGTAGTGAATTGCACAAAGTAATTACCTCTGTTGATGTGGGTGTCACCTTGGGGACCTAACATAATGACACTGTGATAAACATCTAAAGGAACTGCTCGAGCTGCTAGTTCTTCCGTTAAGATTTGTGTTGTAGAGCATGTAGGAGAAAATAACAGCCGGGATAAACACTTTAATGCTCTCTGACTTTGCCCCTGTTGAGTTGATAATTGCGTTCAAAAGGGACAGAATTCAGTTGTGAAATTTGTTACTGTGGGGAGTTTGATTTCACCTGGGAGCACCTTTTCATTTGCACCAAGGCATTAGTAAAAATAAGCTCAAGTGACATCTAGTGGTGTTCAACAGAACTGCCCCTCCATGCACACTGCACATAAAATGATTTCAAAGTGATGATATCTGCTCCTTTTTCAAAAACAAAGACAATTCGTCAATTATTTCACTTTGCAGCGACACAATGGAGATGGTTTGTGTATTAATTTTATCTTGGGTACCAATGCAGTATCTTACTGTATGCGTTCTTATTCTGAGAAACATTAACACTCCGGATGTTGGTGTCCACGTAAGCCTTCCTACCCTGAAGCTGTCCGGAGAGTCCAGGTGCAGCTTCTTCTTGATGTCCTCAGGCGCTCCGGCACACAGCCTGTAGAAGATGTGGTAGTTCCTCTCGTCGTTACTTTGCATGCAAATCCTTGACTTTTCTAGCAAGTAATGGGAGACAAATCCACCTACAACTGCATTCTGGTAACACAAGAACATAATAAAAATACACAAATAATAATACGTATAGATTATAATATTGAATAATATTAAAATAATACGATTTTAAAACTCATGGTTCATATACAGCAAATATTACAAAAAACAACAACACAATAAGTGTTGATCCATTACCTTGTCATTAAAGTGAATTTCCACAAATTTTCCAAAGCGGCTGCTATTATTATTCCGGACTGTCTTTGCATTTCCAAAGGCCTCGAGAAGGGGATTTGCTAAAGTTTGAAATGGGAAAAACAGATTCAGGATCACACGTTCTCCGAAACAGAACATATAATATTAATGCATTTTTAGGGTCTTAATGTATTACCTTCTACAATTCTCTCATCAATATCTTGACCACTTCCATATGTTGTGGTCAAATATCTACAGGATGGAAATGAAATCAGGAAGACAACAGAAACAAATATGTACAGTACCTCACAAGAAGATGAAACTCTTAAAACACACACACACACTAAAACTCATAGTTTAAAGATGTCTACACTAGCTTTCATTTTTAAAGCTGCTACAAGTGCTCGAGATATGGCTGCAGTAGCAACAGTAATGTCAATATCTTCCCTGTTTCATTTACAGTATATCTGTATTGTTTGACATGACCCTCCACCAGATGTTGACAACAAAACAGAAACCACGTACTGTGCAGTATGAAGACCAACAGCAAGAATGAAAGTTCATTTTCTGATTAACTGCAGACTACATCCAGTTCACTGCAGCTTTTTATTTTTAGATATTTGCAAGGTATTAGGTAAAGCTCTCATTGTGGTTTGTGTACAGTGGTGGAGAGGGGGAATTGTTATTTGAATTCCCTGAATTCCAAGGGAGAGGACTGAGGGTAAAGGGAAATGTGGAAGGGATGCAGAATGATCCATGAGTTCATACCTGAGAACAAACTTGGTGTTTTCAGTCTTTCCAGCACCAGATTCACCAGAAACTATAATGGACTGGCTCATCTTTAGAACCTTCATGTCCCTGTAGGCTTTGTCAGCTGAAAAGAAAAAAATATCACTGATTACTCAACTGTCTAGCATAATCAAGGATCAAATTATGCATAAAGCAGTAATGCAAATTTTCAAAGTGCAACTGATGTCTTAAAAAATTAGTGTGACAATCTGACAAGTGTTGAGGCTGCTTCTACAGAATGACACTGAAAGTGACTGCACATTAAAAATAAGCTGTGTGCCTTATTAATTTTCCTGTTTGATCATTCGTTTCTGTTAAATTTGAATTATTTTTTACCAGTATTTTACATGTATTTGTTGCTTTCTGTGTTTGGATGTGTTTATGTGTTTGCAGCATTTCTAATGCTGTGAATGTCTAGTAAAATAGATGTCATCTTAATTTGCATGTTTTGTTTATTTGCACGTGTTCTGCTAGCTGCAGTACATTGTGCTCTAAGGGACAGTGTAGATAAAGGTTAAAGAGGGACAACACCAGAACCTACTGTATTACAAAAGTACAGTACAGTATCGAGTTTTAATAAGGATGGTTTCAAACATCTTTTAAGTATCATTACTTCAGCTTGCAGTCATATACATCTAGTGTGAGAAGGTGTGAGCACTCACCTATAGCATAAACATGAGGTGGCATCATGCCCAGGGACTTCCCCTGGTACGACTTGATGGTCTCAGGGCCATACAGTTTGGTGATGTCATAGTAAGGATTCACAGCTATCAAAATATTGGCCACATAAGTCTGTAAGACATATTAATATGAGTAGGTCACTGCATTTAGAAACAAGTTAATACATAGAAGAAATAGATATAAATTACTGGATGACACCAGAGGCAAAAAGGCTCCTATTGAAACCTTAACTGTTTCCCCATCTTGCTTTTCCCATTTAGCAGCTGTCCCTCATTTTCAAGATTGCATTTGCCAGTATGACTCTGTGACCCCTTTCTAGCTTCCCTTCCCTCTTTACCACCTGGTATGTTTCCCTCAGGGAAACAAGGACAGGGATCCTGTCTACCTCTGCCCTCCAACCTGTTACTGTATCCCCTTATGAATGTAAAGAGGCAGCTTTAGGCCATAGCAAGAGCACAAACACAAAGGCTTTATACTTGAGTTAATGCAGACAAGTATAAAAAAACATACATAAATGTGGTCTTTATTGTACCGCACTCTGACATTGTTGAGAAGAGTGGCTTCATTCAAGTACATGAGACAACCTGGAAACAAGAAAAACCAAAAATCAAACAATTAAATGAATTCTTGGGGGGGGGAAGCCATTGTTATGAATGAAATTACTTAAATGACACTAAAAAGACTTACAGTTGTCATCCACATGCTTGTTGACATCATCCTCTGCTGGGAAGACTTGGCTCATTGGTGCAAGAAAGTTCTGTTACATGAACAGTTTTCATATTATAACATTCAAATAACATTCAGGACAGACAGACAAGCTACAGTACAAAGTCTCTACTTAGCTACAGTACAAAGTCTCTACTTAACTCCACCAACTTGATGTACAAGATTATTCAATTATGAATTAATATTCTTTGAAAAGCTTATGACAAAACAAATTTTAATAGCAACTTAAAAAGGGAAAACTAATGAAAGTTCATGGAAAACCAAGCAAGCATGTATCAACACGAATCATTCATAATGCTTAAATATCACCGTAATGACGTTTGGTGCGACATGTTCCCAGGCTAAATTAGTTACTGATATTCTTGTTCTGTTGTTTAAGAGTCTGAGTTAATGGAAATAAGCTCAATGGAACAAGCCAGCTGTGAGAGAAACAAGGGGAGACATGGCAGGGTAATGAATAATTTGGTGGGTAAGCAACAGGATCTGAACACCTGAATGAGTGAGTGTGCAAGGTACAGAAGAGAGGATGGTGATGTTGATCTGTGCTGATCTTGTGGGAACCAATCAAGTCACTGTATTAGTAACAATTAAATTCCACAACCACCATGTAAACATGCCCTACAGTATAACAAGGCACTCAGACATGAATGGCATGATTAATGCAGAACAATGACTGTGTCTGATTATTCCCTATAGCACATCACTACAATAAACTTTTTTTCTTCATTTACATGTTTGTTACACACTGCTTATACCAGTGCACCACTACCTGGTTGGATCACTGGGACTCAGGCTAAGGTATGATGCATGGTTTATTACCTCAAACAGCCTGTAAGCATGAGCACAATTTGCTTTGTGTGCCTGATACAGTATATTGGCTCAATGTGGACAAGCCCATCCACAATAACAAGCATGTGAGAAACATCTAACCAATAAAACTGACAAAAAAAGGAGAGACGGCCAGGCTGAGGGCTGTGTACAAAGCTGAGGCGCTAATGAGCTCTGCAGTAAAAAAGGCACTCAATGGGCCTTTCATTCCCCTACTCAGTGGGACAGAGTTTATGCCTTGCAATATGGCATAAACAGATGATGATCATTAAAAGTTCACAGCTATTCCAAATGTGATTATCTTCAAACTCATTCAAATCTTTTCCAGATGAGTGTAGTAAAAATTTTAATATTTAAAAACAGACAAAATAATACTAGCCATGGAATAGGGCTGTTTACCTGTTAATATTAGATCTGCAACAGACCTGACAGGCTTTATGTCACTCCTCAAAGCTTATTTTCCATGGCCTTTGGATCATATTGGAGTAGACGTGTCTCCTCTTTTATCCTCATCTAAAGTTTCACTGTCTGTCTCTTGCCCTTTATTTTACTTTATTTTTATGGAGCCTATGTGAAGTACTTTGGTCAACAAGTCAGTTAAAGTACTTCACATATATAGTTGAAGTCAAGTTTACATATTCGTAGGCTAATGTCATTAAAACACTTTTTTTTTACCACTGTTGTTTTGGCAAGTCTGTTGGGACATGCACTTTAAGTAATTTTCCAGCAGTTGCTTACAGATAATTATTTTACTTATAATTCACTATATCACAATTCCAGTGGGTCAGAATTTTACATACACTCAGTTGACTGTGCCTTTAAACAGCTTGGATAATTCCAGAAAATGATGTCATAGCTTTAGAGGCTTCTGATAGGCTAATTTACATCATTTGAGTCAGTAGGAGGTGCACCTGTAGATGTATTTTAATGTCTACCTTCAAACTCAATACCTTTGTTTGGCATCATGTGAAAATCAAAAGAAATCAGCCAAGACCAAGGATAAATATGTGGACCTCCACAAGTCTGGTTCATCCTTGGGAGCAATTTCCAAACGCCTGAAGGTACCATGTTCATGTTCAAAGGGGGTGATTTACTACAGAAGGAACTGGAGCATTTCACAGAATAGCTGGCATCATGGGGAAGGAAGATTATGTGGATATATTGGCAGCAACATCACAAGACATCAGGCAGGAAGTTAAAGCTTGGTGGCAAATGGGTTTTCCAAATGAACAATGACCCCAAGTACACTTCCAGTGCTGTGGTAAAATGGCTTAAGGACAACAAAGTCAAAGTATTGGAGTGGGCATCACAAAGACCTGACTTCAGTCCAATAGAAAATGTATGAGCAAGGAGCCCTACAAACCTGATTCAGTTCCACCAGCTCTGTCTGAAGGAATGGGCTAAAATCCCAGTAATTTACAGTAAGAAGCTTGTGGAAGGCATCCCGAAACATTTGACTCAATTTAACTAATTTAAAGGCAATGCTACTAAATATTAACTGAGGGTATGTAAACTTCTGACCCACTGGGAATGTGATGAAAGAAATAAAAGCTGAAATAAATCTTTTTCTATACTATTATTCTGACATTTCACATTCTTAAAATAAAGTAGAGATCCTAACTGAACTACGAAAGGGAATGTTTATAGGATTAAATATCAGGAGTTGTGAAAAGCTGAGTTTAAATGTATTTGGCTAAGGTGTATGGAAACCTCCGACTTCTGTTCACACACATATGTACTGTAACCCATGAGTACCAGCTCTACCAGTCCCAGAGTCCTGGTATTATGCATGCTTGTTCATTGGCATTGTTTACTGGCACACAGAAGACATGTTGACATGACAGTGAAGGTTTAACTAATAATAACGAGTGATGAATTCCATCTCACTTCTTCAGTTTCAGAGTCCTGGTGCTGTGCACATTTACTTGCTGTCGTACTCAAAGAAAACAGAGCCGTCTTTAATGTTACTGGAATCACATTTGATGACTAGAAAAGCTTAACGTGAAAATGGTTTGTACTTTAGCTACCAAAATGTCATAGGTGAGAAAGGTCTAGCCATCAGTTGTAGTAAGAACACTTCAAACTAAACAAATACAGAGGCAACTGCTAACAGTGCATGTCTGTTGTAAACATCAGAGGCCTGCTAGCTGGGGACATGGTGACGGCTCAGGTGTAACAGGTGGCTTTTACCTCCTAATGAGCAGCTCTCCCTCTAGGCAACACTATCAGTGTACCTGCTGCTGCTCTCTTTATTTATTCATGCCACTATACGTGTGGTCTCTCATGTTTCTCACATTTTACACATTGCTGTGCTGTCTAACTGAATTCACACTTAGGACAGACTGCAACACAATTGTAGAAAATATATGTTTTTGTTTCTTACAAACTGCTTTTTAATTCTTCCATAGGACAGACTGCAACACAATTGTAGAAAACATATGTTTTCATTTCCTACTAAACTGCTTTTTAATTCTTCCATGAAAGTCTTGTATATGAACTTAGCACTAACAACTAAGCACTTGTCTACATGTTGAGTACTGTAAGGCAAAAAATAGCCAGTTTAAGTAACCCAGTCAGTAAATGTGCAGTTCTCACATCAACTTGTATGAAAGCAAAACAATCATCAACATTACTACTACCTCAGCTCCACACCCATTTCTCAGTTGGACTTAACTTGTGCTACAAATGGAAAGCTGGGGTTTGTGTATGCACCTGTGTGTTTATGAGTGATGACCCACCTTGCCCTTATGGGTCAGTGGTTCTATGGTGAGCGTATCAGCTCCTATGTCAATGATCACACCCAGCTGGAACCCATCAGCGGGGTGGGGCGCCCATACTGGCTTCCCGTCCTCCATGGTTTACCTCCAGTCAGCACAGCTACACAACTAGGAAAAGGAAAGAGGCAAAAACGGGAATAGACAACATGACTAAAGTAAAACACATATTGTGGGTGTGTTAAATTGATATGCAAAGTACTGTACAGTTTAACATTTTCCCTGAGTACATGAAACAAGCAACCTGCTTCTCCTAATGCCTTTTCCCCAAGACATGGATGGCCACACAATATGTATTAAACATTTTCTGCACAGCAGCAGAGTTGAAAAACAAAAGTTGAGATATTCCTGCAATCCTGAGTGAGGATAACACTACCTCAGGTAGAAACTGCCCAGCCAATCAATCTCTTTTGCAGAATTTCAGGTCTGCACTTTGGACTTTGTAGTATCTGAGCTAAAGAATGTCAGCCCAAGGCTATGCTATCAAAACACAAAATTTTAGGGCTTATTTTGTGTTTGTACTGGTTCCCAGTTGGTTATTGGAGGATTTTATGTATTACATAATTTTAGTCTTGGATGTATTTTTGATTGTCTGCAACTTTTTCATGCCACCATTGCCAGGGATCCCTTGAAAAAGAGGCTGTAAACCTCAGACAGATTTTTTTACTCGTAAAAAAAAAGGTTAAATAAAATTAAAAAGTAAAATTAGGTAGATTAGTGAAGTAGTTACTGCATACTGGCTGTATACACTTAAATCACAGTTAGCCAATTTCTGAGGCCTAAAGCTGAGTGTCAGTATACAGTATACAGTATGTAAGCCACATTTGAAATATGATGGTAAACCCAATAAAATAATAAGTTAAACTAGTTGTACAAGAACTGTATGGCCAAAAATGAACACTGACTGTACTGTACATTAACAGTTCATCAAGTGCTTTAATTCTGGATATGACAATACAGGTGTGTTACACATTTTAACAAAAATAGGATAATTTAGGAAACATCTATGATTGTACACATCTTGCTGTTATAAGCTATTATTCGAAATAACCTAACACTGTAAATGAACATACAGTATGCAGAACAGTAAATACAACATTCTTAAATAACCACACACCAAGAAAATTCAGTCTATGCTAGTCTACTGCAAACACAGTTTCATACAAGATGCATGTCTTCCTAATATACAGCACGTGCTCACTGAACTAAGAGCTTACAGATCTGCATGCTGTTTTTAAAGAAAACCTCCAAACAATCTAGCATATCACTTAGGGTGATGGCCTTCAGCCTTATAGTCTACATCACAAAGCAAAGATATCACTAACTGCTCTCAGCGAAACTGAGGCCAGTCCCCCATGAGTAACTCTGACTTTGCACCCTTAAATCCTCTTAGTATTTGACCCTAATCCAGCCAGAGAGGTGATGCATCAAGTGAGATCCAAGCCCAGTTGTGGGACGGTGCAAATTAGAAAATTGTCACATGTGAAACACAGAGAGATGTAGTGTACATAGAGGAGGAAACAAATGAATGGACACTGACTCAGAGTTAAAGCAGGACGCACAAACACACCTCTTGTTTCCTGTCTCTTGTTTCCTGTTCCCTACCAGGCAAAAGAGACATGGAAAATGCACTGGATATTGAAATCAGCTCAACAGGATTTAGAGAAGCATTCACAGAGGTCGCATTGTCAGAGGTCTATGGAGAATCATGCTCGGAATATGACCGATTTGGGGGTTTAGTAGGGGTGTGCAGACTTTGCAAAGGAATGGCAACATGTCAGAGATAGTAAAAGTTACCATGTGAGATGGCAGTTGAATGAAAACCAGGCAAATAAATAATTCAACCACGAGAATATGTTGGCCTTAGTAAAATTATTTAGTAAAGCAATGTTTCTATTAGAATGTCATACTAGTTGGTCATTCCTCCTGTGTTTTTTTAAGCAATCTCATAATTACAGTAGGTGAATTTAAAAGTATCCCCACACGCTACTAACGGCACTAAGCCCTTTATAAATAAGCCACAACTGTAAGGGTCTGGCAGCAAACCAACAGCAATGCATTCGTTCTATCCCTGGATATTGAAAACATAATAGAAAGAAGGCAGCGCAAGTTGTTTCTGAGCCTGGCTATAAGGTTAAAAACAAAATAAAAGTTAAGTGGGCATACTTACGACTTGTATCCTTCAGATAGTTAAATTTATATTTAAGGCGATAGTGACACGTTTAAGGTCCTTCATGCGGATGAGAAGCTACAGCAGCAGTCCGCTTCTGTCGGTGTTTTCGCTGCAGGGCGTCTGGACGATAGGCTGGGCTCGCGCTCCGGTGAGCGCTGCTGACGTCACTCCGACTGTAAACCTCGGAAGGTGCGTTGAAGTACTGCTCCTAAGATCCTGTGTCCGATAGTGGCTGTGTTTTTGTTTAGTTTCTTCGGTTTTGCAAAGGAAAAATACTGCATATATGGGGAATTCAGTGTTATTTGGTCATTTAAATGCTTAATATGCTAGGCATGTTCCTAATTAGCATTCCCCCCTCACAATAACACTGCTGATAACAGTGATGTAGGCTGTATCTCTAAATATGTTGCCATACTGTCTATGCATGATATAACAATTCAATTTGTTTTTGAAATATGTTTAGAGTAAAATCTGGTGAAAACTGAGATGGAACAGAAAATGATGGAAAGGATCATGTGGCATCTCTTTGTGTTTGAACCCATACAGTAGGCCTATACCAGGACACCACATGCACTTAGTGCATATAAATTTAAACATTATATGTCAAAATAAATGTTCAGTGTGATAATGTGAAGAATCTTATTTTCCAGCTCATTAGTCTATACATTATTTTGCATTTCATCATTATAACACTATAATTTGAGATTAAATTTAGTACACACATGGCTACCTCACTGGCTGCTTTAAAAGATAGTAAGGTCATAAATATTTGAAGGCAGGTAACCTAAAACGTCTGAGGGATTTTTTTTGAAGGAGACACCCAATCCACCATTGAAAGCTGCTACTGGGCTTGTAAATCTAATTAGGACATCTGATACTTCTGCATTGGACCGTATCTGATTACTGACACTGGATGACATCATGTAAACTCTCGCATGACTTTTTTCTTCACAAGTTAAAAGTCCAGGTTAGTAATAGCATGACATCCTAAATAATGCAACAAAGAAAAGCATCACTTGACCATATCAGATCTGACATATTTGGATATACCAAGACATTCTAGACTAACAGCAGCTAAATACAACAGTGACTGAGAATTATGAATCTCATTATATTGTTAATTTGCCCATTCCTTTTTCTCTCTAGTCCACATAACGAACACAGACAACCATTGTAACACCACTTGTATTACAAATAGCCAATTGGGATTGATGTCTTTTAAAAACCTAAAAATCTCTTTTGTTGTTTTGATTATATAATATGTGGGTTAGTGTACTTCTGACTGATTAACTACAAAGAAAATCGAAAATTATATATCTACTGTACTATCCACACCAAGTCCACTACTGTGCATGTATGGATAATGGCTCCATCATGAGGCCATACTGGGGAGAAGCAGATCTGCATGTCTAAAGCCAAATCTCAAAGCAGTGACAGTTATAGAGAAGAGTAAAGGGCGGGGAAGGAATGTGCTGGGAAGAAACCAGTGCACACCAGGGAAATGACAGTGGCAGAAGCCCAGTATAGAAACTACAGTATTCATATTAAATCATAGAATGCATGCTAATTTTTTTGACACAGAATACATTTTGGGGATGGAATTACAAATTTGGAGTTGTGTCTTAGAAAATTATAGAACCAGCTCTTATTGGAACAAAGATAACCCCAGTAATTGTAAGAGATCTACTGTGCTGTACATGTCAACATCAGGGTAGATTCAGCCATATTTCTGCTCAGACATACACCAGTTATGAATAATCCTTAATGACACTGAATCAGAGTGGTACCGTATGTTACAGTGGACCCCATGACTTTGTGAGCTTTTTCTACAGACATGAGCAACAACTTCACATATTTCACTGCAAATCTCTGCAAAGTATAAATCTTTTATGTATATATTTAGTACTGTTGTGTGTTTTTGCAATGCCAGTGTGTTGTTTATTTATTTGTGTGTCCACATAAGCGCACTTTTAAATTAAAAAGGACACGAAGCACTCTGAAAAAATAATTGTTAATAATACACAAACTTTAAGAACTTTAGGGGAACTGGCACTTTTATTAATTCAATGGCAAAGCAACACTACAGATAGATACGAGAGTTAGCGGTGTTATGTTTGGCCATGTTATTAAAATAAAGGCTAATGCAGTACTAATACATGTAGTGGCTAATAAAAATGTTAGCAATTCTCTTAAAATATTTAAAATACCTTGAAAATTCACTGGCTTTATTACGTCTGATTGCCATTCACTGTGCTACTTTCCCAGCCAATTATCTGTGTGGCCCCAGCTGCTTTGGCCTTTATCTGTGTTTATAAATGTCCTATCACACACATTCTGTGGTGCCTGTGGAGTAACATGAAATGTTTCTGTTGGACCACCAGTGTTCACAGCTCTGCGAGTCTTTGTAAGATAGCGATACGTTTTCCTTCTGTCTGCGAAGGTCCTCGGCAGGTAGGCCATATATATTTTGATATTCAGAATACTATTTTGTATATTGTAACCACTTTGTCCCCAGGAAATTTTGCCAATGTTGTTCTAAGTCCTGTATTTGCTATATATCAAGCTTTAATGGATAGAAATGCGTAGATTGGGCTAAAAGAATGCTAGTGTCTGTGGCTTCAAATGTGGTGGATATTTTTGCTATTCCCAGTATTTCTTAGGATAAAAGTATCACAACTTTTGTAAAGTTCTTTTGTGGTATTTGTGATACCAATGCTGCATGTACCATATACTGTAGTTTCTTGGGAAGATGGTTTGTTGCAGTAGGGTGTGTTCTCTGCCTGTCTTGGTAAAACTGGATGCAAAAGATAACTGGTTTATACTAAGAGATTTTAGAATTAACTTACTTTACTGGTATGCTACTGAAGCATACGTTCACTTTTGATTCCACTATTTCAATTCTGCATTTTCTTAAAGAAATATATAATTAAGTTTTAGTTATATTACAGATAATATATTTTCTCAATTTCTCCTCTTTTTCCAGTATAAACTACCAAGCAGTCCATGTAGAAGAATGAGAGGAGAGAAGCTGTTACTACCAATGATACTAATGTCTGTGATGATGAGTTTTTCACCAGTACAGATGTCTAATGGACAGCATGTGGCAGAAGAGGCCTGCACTGTTCAGATCCTTGTCCCTGGACTCAAAGGCATGTAGTTACATGGAGCATACAAAGTGAACAAAAATAGAAACTCACATTTTCTGATTATTATAATTTTTAAAATCTTTTTCTGCAAAAGGAGAACCTGGGGAGAAAGGACAAAAAGGAGCACCTGGGAGACCAGGAAAAGTTGGCCCGCCTGGAGAGATTGGTATATATACAGCATATACCATTATACTATGTTTTGTTTCTTAATACAGGGGAAAATATATACCAATTTACATCAATACCAATACACACCAGCTTATGAATATATTCATTTTTTCACCACTAAGCTGAAACTAAAAAGAACTGGGGGAAAGATCACATTGCTGACTGATAATGTGCTGTTACATCACTAGCAGGCCATGCAGAGATGGCCAAGTGTTTACATTTGGGTGAGAGGTTGTAGGAGAAATGATTTGCAGAATGTGCTGCTGTGGAGTGTTTACTGAAGACCTTAATGAGGGCTTTAAAGGAGATTGCACAGACTCTCTAACACACCTTAGTTGAAATAAAGAGTGGTTTGACAATTTCACTTATTTTCATAAAGTTTAATTTAATTAATCTTTCAAGGCACAGAAGTTAGCATGAGAGACATACAGCTTTTTGAATAGGCTGCAATGTAAAAAAAAAAAAAATTCTGGTCACACTCACTTTTTTCAGGTCAACCTGGGGTTAAAGGACAGAAAGGAATTATGGGACGCTATGGAAAAATGGGCCCAAGTGGAATAAAAGGTGATTATAAAACGTACAAAGTATTTCAGATACAGTAGCTGTTTGGGAATTAATTAAGAGTATTTCATTTTTTGTGAATAATACTGTACATTTCATACATCAGGGGTAAAAGGAGACATCGGGGAGCCAGGTCCAAGGGGCCCTGATGGAGAGCCAGGTGAGACATTATACCATCTTATTCAGTTTGCCAAAAACATCAATGCAGGATTAAAGACACATTTGGTGAAAATTTGAAAATGAATTATGACAACTGTGTGGCAATCACCCACAGGTGTTCCATGTGAGTGCACGCCGATGAGGAAGATGATTGGAGAAATGGACATTCTTGTGTCTCAGCTGTCTTCTGAACTGAAATTTATTAAAAATGGTATGAGCTTGGCATTCTTTTTAAAAAATACTTGTGTATTTTGAAAACATTTTGGCATCATGCTTGATACTGCTTCACCTATTATTAGCCTTAAAGAACTGCAAATGCTGGGCATATCAATGTGAAATTTATGGAAATACAAGTGCTCATTTTTCAGCACTGCCCTCCCCTGCAGCTGTTGCTGGCATAAAAGAAACAGATAGTAAGGTCTATCTGTTGGTGAAGGAGGAGAAACGCTACTCTGATGCTGAGGCCTACTGCCAGGCGAGGGGAGGGCACCTGGCCATGCCCAAGGATGAAGGAGCCAACACGGCTGTCGCAGGGTGCATTGCCGAAGCAGGTCTGAGCAGAGTCTACATTGGCATTCATGACCTGGACCACGAGGGTGTTTTCACCTATGTGGATCGCTCTCCCATGACTACCTTTAGTAAATGGAGAAGAGGAGAGCCAAACAATGCCTATGATGATGAGGACTGTGCTGAGATGGTGGCCTCAGGGGAGTGGACCGATGTGGCTTGCCATCCCACCATGAATTTTGTCTGCGAATTTGACAAAGATAGTATCTAAGTAAAGTCTTTATTGATGATACTGCTGAAAGATGATAAATATGATTACATGTGTTCACAGCATTTGAGCTGTATCTTCTAAGTTGTAAATATGACGACAAAATGACATACACGTGCACGGTAGTATATGTTCTACTTCCTCTTTTCTTTATTCACTTTTAAGCTTTTTTTTTTTAAATCACTTAAAAAATGATTTTACTTGATGTTAGATATCTACTTCTTTTAAGTACACCGTTGTTCTCATACTCTGATTCATTAGTGCTTCCAACAGCATGCCAGGCAATGTACTGAATCTTTATGTTATGTAAACTATCCACTAAGCAATATTTGCAACAGTAACATCAGCCAACCAGATGAATAAGCAAATGCAGAGAGCTGTAGATTATGTAAAAAGTATTAAATTAAAAGAAGGATTTTGGTTCCAGTCGGGTGCTTTTAATCAGAGTAATGGAATACAATATGCATTCTGTATTTATATAATATGTTATGTGGCAGTTGCTGGCCAATAAACATTGAAGTGATAATTTAAAAAAAAAAAAAGAAAAGAAAGAAAGAAATTGTGTCTGAACATTATTTTCTGCCCCAGAGTTGACTTTGCCTATTTAGTGGAGCGGCGCCTTGAGCCAAACCCTGAGACAGTCGCCACCCAGTGGATAAAAACTGCACTACATTGTAAGAAGTTCTCAAACTGGGACATATTTTGTGGCTTGGGCTGCTCCATAAGGATTTTTTCACAGCACACATTTTTATTTGTCATGGCAGGAAAAGTACATGTTACAGCTACAATTCACACTAGCTTTGTTGAAACTGAAGCAACTACATGAAATTCATTTTGCTGTTGACACCTGTGTGTTACTGTGACATGTCAAAATGTGTTCTATCATATTAAAGTCATCTATGCTAAAATCCATGGTATTAAAGCAAATGTTGATTTTGGATATATAGTTTTGTGGTACTTGAATAATTGCTGTGTTTTCACATGTACTATAAAAGTTAAAACCTTTAAAAGAATGGCTATGTTTCCCAACCATACTGTCAACAGATAAAACCTTTTGTAGTATGCAAAGGTCCTTTGGCTGCAATCGCTAATACACAAAATGATGCATCAACAGTCTGTCTCATGTATTGTCTATAGGGAACACTATTATCTCACATCTCAAATCATCTGTGTTCCTGTTCACAAGTGCTGACTTGTGAACAGGAAACTCTCCCACTGCTACTCCCAGATTCTACACTTGCCAAGACAAAGGAGTCATCTCCTCAGGTAACCACACACTGGGCTCTAGTTACAGTAGAAGAGCATCATCACTAAGAAGCAAAAATGCCACCACTCAGGTAAAACACCATTTAATCTGCACCACAGACTTGACTGTGATGTTGTGGGATATTTATTTAAACTTGATTTTTGAAGATTTTTCCATATTAATATTGGGGACAATGCTGAAGTTTATCTTAAGTAGTGAATTAAATCAGCACATTGGTATATAGTGTTATGATTTTTATATTAGGGTAAATTAACAGTGACATTTTTCTGTGATGTGACAAGTTATTATTTCAAAAATAATGTATTGCTAGACACAACAGAGTAAAAAAAAACAGCAAATTAATTATTTCACTGTTTGCTAAATGATAAAGAGGAGACATTACACCACATAGATTGGTACGACATTTTCATTGAAAATCTTCCATTACAGTCTGGACTGCTATTGTGTTTTAGGATGGGCATCCCAGATGATATCCTGTTGTGAGGAATTTGAATATGCATGATGCAGTTCTCCTAATAAAGCACAGCACCAGTCCCTTAAGGAATGAATAATTAATGCCGAGATGAATTATGCATTTAATTGACCAAGAGTTGCTTGGCCTAAACCAATTAGGTGCCATTGTTGGTGCAATCTCTGGTTACCTCTGGGGTAAACAATTTGGATACTGCTGTCTAACATTGGTTTGACAGATAATCTATAGTAAAAATGGTCTGCAAGTGGGAGATACGGCTACAGTGCATGAAAATGAGAAAAAAAAATCTCAGCATGTAGTGTTATATCCACTTCTATTGTAATGTACAGTAGCAGTGATGTTTTAGCTCAAAATAAAAGGACTAAAATGTCTTTCTAGTCAAGTAATATCTTGGAAAGGCATGCTACTTTTTTTTATCAGTGTGCATGAATGAATGTGGAGTGGAAAAGGAGTGAAAGTATAAGGTGTAGAACATTAAAATTTAACATATACCATTCTTTGTCTCTCTCTCTCTCTCTCTCCATAGTATTTTATTACCTTAGTAATGACAAATAGACAATTCTAGGGGCAGGGGAACTGTAACCTTGTTCAGTTGGCAAGCCAGTTACAAGCCAAATGAGTAAGTTTACTGGTCCACATGGGTGTGTATCAGTGCCTCTCATTAGCATCTGTGGATAGCCTCCTGCACATCCAACATAAAGTTGCTTAGAGACCCATAAAACAAACGGTGAAGAAAGTTGACACCCAAATAAAAATGGTACCCATATAAATTCTTAATAAGTTGGTGTACCTAAGCCTGTTTAAAACTGAGCCAATATTGGACTCCAACAGGTCCATTAGTTTGTTTAGGACTGCTGAAACAAAATTCCACAGCCTATAACATGGAAAGCAAAAACGGGAGAAATAAATGTTAGGCTGGACATCTGATGTGTGCTGTTGTTTTGAACTAGGTGTATAGGCTAATCTGATATAGGCCTACATTTGTGATCATCTCTAAATTGTTTAGAACCCATTAATTGATTCCCCTGTGGGTTGCCATGGAGACAATTGAGTTTTTGAGTTAAACACTAAATTAATGTTAGCCACATGCCACAGAGAAACTCCATAAAACAACAGCACAGACTTCTCCTGTGGAAGAATTGGTTTCCCTATCAGGTGCCATCTCAAGTTACGTCTCCGGAGGCTCAACACATCTGCCGTTGACACGTCACATTTACTGGATGTTGTTTGTAACTGGTTCTGTTAACTATGCCCGGCACATCAGGGACAAGCAACCTACCACCGACAAAAACAATAACTGTCTATAGGAATGGAGACGCTTTTTTTCCCCGGAAGAAAAGTAGTTGTGAACCCGCGGCAGGTGTCCACTTTCGACAGTTTTTTGGCCTTTTTAACTAGAGTGACTGAAGGTCCCTTTGGTGCCGTGAGGAAACTCTACACCCCCTTACAGGGCCACAAAGTTCAGCATCTGGACGAGTTAAAACACGGGAGTGAATATGTTGCAGCCGGAAATGAGCTGTTCAGAAAGCTGGAGTAGGTACCTTGTTTCTGGATGTGTGTACTTTGAGACCTGGCCATGGATGGGACTTTGCCTGTTTTGGAACTCTGTAATTAATAATACGTTTTTACATGTCATTAACCTATGTATTTCATTTTAACAAGTGGTGGAAAGTAACTAAGTACATTTACTCAAGTATTGTACTTAAGTACAATTTTGAGGCATCTGTACTTAACTTAGGTATTTTCATTTCCTGTTACTTCACTACATTTTAGAGGCACATATTGTACTTTTTACTCCACTATATTTATTTTATTACTTTAGTTACTAGTTACCTTTCATAATCATATTAATAGAAAAAAATACAGTATAATTATAAGACCTCATTGATTTACTTGTAACAGAATACTTTTACTCTGTTGTATTGCTACTTTTACTTAAGTAAAGGATGTGATTACTTCTTCCACCACTGATTTTAACTGGCATAATCAGGTATAAAGATGTATTCCATCTATCTTTACCAGTAACTGCATAGACTATGTCAAGGCCTGGTTTGAGTAATTTACATGAGGTTTTAATCTTTTACAGCTATTGTGAGATCACAACCAAGAAGCCACAGATAAAGAAAAAAGGACAGTCAAAACCAAATTTTGTGTTTAATCAGTTATAATAACATTATTGAACTAAATCTAACCTTTAATTTCAGGTGCTACATGTAGCCATGCAGTATGACAGGTGTTCTTCAGTGGGGGGTTGCACCTCTGTGACCTAAATTCTGACAGTGAATGACAATATCCAGAACCAAACAGTGATAATAAACACAAAAACACCATTATCATTCAACATCAGAGTTTGAGTCAGACACATATGTGGCTCGTTCCTTATTTACAACTAGCCTGTATTCATTTTCTGACCCCTAGTTTTAAAAATTTCAGATCTTACCTGTTGTTCACAGCAAAATTGTAGTTTCTTCTTGCTGGAGGAAAACCGCTGATGAATCTTGCACAGTAAAGTGAGTATTGATTTGAAGCCAGATGCAAAGTTAGCTAGGAGGTAATGAGGAGAATGTTCTTTGTTGAGGAGTGCAGTGATAGAAATTTTTTTTCACTTCTCCTTGGTTCATATATTGTTGTGTTTCATAGCGTGTTTACCAACGGAGATGTCCTTGTGCCTCCTGCTCGAATACATATCCTGAAGTATACTCTTAGAAGCTGGCCAAATGTTTTAGCTATGGTGACAGAGAAAGTGCATCTTCGTACCGGTGCTGTGCAAATGTAATGTCTGATATTAGTATATTGTATTCAATACCATGAATTCTGCCTTGATTTAATCAAAATGGCCTACATATTTTTAAAGTTTTATGATTTTATTTTCTTGACAGAAATAATGTCTTCTATTGTCTTAAATGTCGTTTGTTAAAAGTTAACCAGTCACAATAACGTCACAACCATGTGCTCACTGGAATTCATCCAAAACTGCTTGTTAGATAAACACTGCTTGGTCGAGTTTTTAAAAATTTGCTAACATTAAATTTAAAATAATAATATTCATTCTTTTATATACATCTAACTATGTTGTACTTCTACCCAGTAAGCATAGATGAAACACTGGCAGGACATCGCTAAACTTCATGGTATTTCTTTATTTGCTTTCCCAGGCTTTGCAGGTTAGATGGACGTCCCGTCTGCAGCCCCACTGAACTGGTGACCAACCAGTACTACGTTGCACTTGGTGCAGAAAAGTTTAAAGCTCTCCCATATGACCAGTGCATCCCAAGAGATGTAGAGAGAACAACATGAAAGAAGTGTATGTGACGTTTAGTCAGTGAAATAGGTTTTTGTTAACATAAATTAAATGAGCAGCTCTATTGGTGAAAAGAGGAAATGTGTTTATCAATTCTTTTTTTTTGCCTTCTCGTCCCTGTAGCCAAGAAGTCCTGCCTGCTGTTAGAAAGATGAGACACGAAGTCTGTGGTGAGTACATCTGCTTCAGATTTTGGTGCAGTTCTTCATCTAGTTCTTCATTTTGTTACAGGTTTTTTCCCTAAATTCTCTAGTTTATTACTGTAACAGCTTGGTAGTATCACAGTAGAAAGTCTATTTTTGCACACATCACATTTCATTTAACATTTCCCACGTGTGAGACTTGTTGTTGGGTCACAATTCGTTATGAAACAGCACTATCATCAATCATTGTCTGCAGGAGGCATTGAGTTACTGTTGCTTTCCACTTTGATGGGTAATCCCCACAGACACAGGCTGCCCACTTGATCAAGTGCAGTGAGCCTTGTAGACAGATCATATGCAACAGGGGTGCAAAAAATTATTTTTTTATTCAAACCAGGACAATTTGGATTGTGATTAAGTAGACAGTGAAATGCTTTGAATCCATATGAACTCACACACTGAGGATGAAAACATGCCCACTCAGCAGCTTGAGGTGGAGACGGGGCCCCCTGAGAGAGATGTGTCTGACATCTGAGTTTTCTAAACATGAAAGATGACAACACTGTGGCAGATGCTAGTTTTTTCATGCCTTATCTCTTGTGGTATATGTGACTGACTACCATTATATTCAGAAATTAGATTGATTTATTATCAATATATTATAATCTGTTTAAATGTTGATGATTTTGAAAAAAAGAGAAATCGTCATCTAAGATGACAGATGTTGTCAAAATTTGCTCAGCTGAGGTTCAGCCCTAACACATTAAGGAAATCTAAGTCAACAATGCAAAGACTACTGTCTTTGTCATTTCACTCAGTACCATGAGGTGGAGACAGAGACAGAGCTGTGGCTGTGTTTTGTATCCACCAACTCACTGAAGTATTAGTCATTCACCACACATGATGCTGCTGCAGTTTACTTTCCTTGCCTCTTCATCTGATCCTTCATAAATTTGTAAATATGATTTGACCCGTTAATACAGACATTTTAGTAGGGACAGATACAAGTGACAAAACATGCCCACTTTGTTTTGATCTATCAGCTGTTTCGCTTACTGACTACACACACGTTTATAGGGTCGGGGCAATCATTAACTTCACTTTGACCTCACAAAACAACAGCAGTCTAGTTTGTAATGACTACAAAAGAACCTTTACACATGTCCATTGTTGCTTGATGTAACCTTGCTCTCACAAACTCACTCTCTGTCCTTTTTTTTTATGGTCTAAAGTTTAACTGACTGCTCCGCAGAGTGAAAACTCTCTATCTTCCCATTGGAAGTGAGCATATATGCTGAGTTAGGTGTTCACAGACATGATGAGGTAGAAACTTTTGAGGTAGACATAGCATAAAGAGAAGATTAATAGGGGAGAGAGGAATGCAGGAGACAATGAGAAAAAATAATGGTGTGCATCAAAGTGTTTTTATATTACAGTATTAAGCAGTGCAGTTGTGCTTCACACTAAGCATCCTGTGACAACAGCCTAGAAAGGCTGACTAAACCTTTAATAGCTGCACTCTATGACATCAGTGATGACTTGCCGCTGAGCCCCATTCTGCACTGTCTTGGATGATCTCATTGGTTAGGGGAAACAGCAATGCCCCAAGGAAAACTATACCTAGGCACTGCTGCCAGCATGTCTGCTCACTGAGGACCTAGCCCTGGAAGTGGCTTCTACTGATACCACGGCCAGTATGGCTGGAGGCCGCTTGGTCCAAGTGGTTGGGAGCCCTATTTTCCCCTGGCTATCATATCACAGTGTCCTCCTGTTGACTCCTGTTCTCTGCCATTTGAGAGGGCCACAGATTATTCGCTGGTCGATCCCCCTGAGCCTCACACGAACTCTAGCACTCTGTTTCTCTCTGTCTGGGATACACACAGTTGTCTGCTTTCGTAGGGCCTGGCGCTGTAGATGTGTAATGCAGAATGAGGGGCTAGATGACCTCAGCTTTCTCACTGCCGTGTTTCCAGTTGCACCGCTACTTGTACTGTACTCTCCTGGCTTTGCAGCACCCCTCGTCTTCTGCCATCTCCTCCCTGAATGAGACAGTCTTCATTTAACTATGTTCATTTAAATATGATCTATTTACATCTCACTTCCAGACTGTACACATGGAAAACAAGCTGTTCACTTTTTGAAAGCCCAGATATGTTTTGATTTTGAACTTTAGCGGGAAGCTGTTTCACATCACTCACAGATGAACTGAGATTACAGTGTACCACTGCGACAGTGCCACTGCTCTTCTGCCTTTGATCTCGCACACTTGTGGACACCACAGCTCTAGTGTGAACTCGTTTTCGCTGAATATACTAGGCAAATTTCACTCGTCTTTTGTTGGTTTATTGTTCTCCCTCGGCCCACCACCAGCTGTAGAAACTCAAAAAGAATATCAACAGACTTTGCCTCCACATTAAAGAAAGCAAACAAGTAAAGAAACAACACTGCTATTCCCCAGCCTCCATGTTAGTGAGCTTGCAAACACCATTGCCAGAAGTGTATTCTGGTGGAAGCCTGAGATCACTACACTATCCTCCAAGCCAGCACAGAGATCCAGCGAGACAACTGCAGTAAAGTGCACTGTAGCTGAAAAGACACATTAAGTCTGCTCTCTGTGTCTGTGTCTCTCATTCTCTGTGAGGGAGACATACCTCACCTTGATACCTAGAGAGGGGATGAGGAGCCTATGAGGAGAAAATTGCCTTTTGTGGAAGCATTAATTCAGATGTGTACCCTGCTGTCTGAACATCACTCTTACCTCTCCCCACTGCTCTCTCTCTCTCTTTTTCTCTTATCCTATCTTGCTCCTTCACTCTTTCACCATGCAGCGCAGTACTAAGCCTCTTTTCTCGCTCTCCTCTCCATCAATAACCTTATGCTCTCTACTGCTGAAGAGTAAGTTATTCTCTACGACTCCCTCCCTTTCCCTTTAAGCTTGTTTGGATTTTTATTGTTTGATCTGACTTGATAAATAAGACAAATGCAGTCAGAAATTCATGGCTGCCCCGATTCATCAATAAATGATTAGTTTGCCACACTCTCTAGTGATTGATAGGTTGTGCACTGGATGTATTGGAACCAGATGAATTCAGTATAGTGGGGGTTATGGGGGAGCTACGAAGCATATCAGCTCATGAAAAATTGAGGTCAATGGGAAGTGTAAAAAAGAGGAAAAAGCATTGAAAAAAGCAGAGAAACAAGTTTTGTCTCACCGAGTTTTGTCTTTTCTTCCTCTTTACAAAACAATAGCAAAACGTCGATGATGAATCACAGAGACATCTGGGGAAATATGCCTTAATCTGTGCTCCTGTTTTCTCCTCTCTTTTGTCTCTCCATGTAGTTTGCTCACACAGGCTTTGGAGAGGACCTTGAGCACACAGCCAGGGGCCAGATGCAGAAACACACAGCCAAACCAGAAAGAGCCAAACAACAGAGGCAGGTGTCCAGAAACCCAGTTCTCCTCGCAACAGGGGGTAAGCTGAACACTTCTACAGAAGTGTCTCTCTCCCTCTCTCTCTGTCCAGATTGACATCCTCATAGTACTTTTATCCCTCTAACACCTCCTTTCCTGCTATGATGAAATATAGAAACTTATTAGCTTTTGATTTTTTATGTATATGCATGTTTTGGGACAGAATCTGTACGTGCATATGGAAGCGTACATTTACATGTGTAGGGCTACATTTGAGGACACATAAGAATGTGCACCGTTATACATTCCTCTGTGTTTGCATGTGAGGGGTCTAGTGTGTGTTAGGATCACAGTGAAAATCTACCATTTGTAAAGAAGCTTCTTTGGGTCCTTGTTCTTGGAAACTTGTTCTTAAAGTCCAACCAGACCATCACACCCTGCTCTTTGACAGAAACACTCTTTTCTGGGAATGTTAAACAGAACAAGACTTCAAACGCTGTCAATGGGACTAAAAACAGATTAATCCAATCAAACCATTTTGCTGAATATTAATCCAGAACGATGTGGGTAAAAACAGAATACTCCCATTTACTCTTGCTGTAGGAGCCACAGTGGTTAAAAGTGAATCACAAATAACAGTGACAAAATACTTAAGATTGTTGGGTCTGAGCATTGTATTAGTTGCACACTTTAGAAGTGTTATGGTTTAGTCCCCCTCACCAGGAGGGTGAGGGGGAACTGGGGTTGGACTCAAGATGGCTGACCCAGGTGCTAGTACAAAAAATGTGGTTTAATGGAATAAAAACATCATGACAACATAACAGGGTCCATAATACATACAAGGGAAGGGCAGTGATGACTAAGGAGACCAGGACGGTAAACACACAAACTAACGACAGGAACTAGGATAGCAGGAGCGTGAGAACGGACAGGTGAACAAAAAGAACCAACGTAAACAATACAATCCACAGCACAGAGACTGTCAGCGTGGAAAACAAAGCACGTATTTCTGTATTGCTAACCGCATAATAGCGTGATAAGGTCAAGCCAAAACTAAATTGAAAGACAACCTGGGCCTCGAATAATATACTACTTACTGTATGTGGAAGCATGAATTGGATAGTTGCCACAGGTTGAAAACTGCCACCCTTTCATATATTACAACTACTGCTACTGTAAGATAGCTGATATAATAAACCATTTGAAAGAAAAATAATGTTACAAGTAAAGCACAATAAAGGCTGCATGTTTTGCAGCTGTATAATTGTCTCTTTGAGCTAAACCTATGAAATAAACCTTTTTGTCTTTTTTTGTTTTATCACTGATTAATCTGCCATGCTTGGTTAGTTATTATTTAAATGAAATGACTTACAGCTGTTGAAGTAGACTCAAGCTCAGTGCTTTGTTTCATTATTCACTTTCCACCCTGTATCAGTTTCAGCCACAGACAAAAAGGAGTTTTTGAAAAGGATGTTTCCATACAGGCTATTCCCCATATACATCAAGAGCAACCTGTCACTGTCAGGAACTAACCCTGAAATGAAAGTTCACGCTGGCTGGCCATATTTGAGGCAAAGCAGCT
Source organism: Monopterus albus (assembly GCF_001952655.1). Lineage (NCBI taxonomy): Eukaryota > Metazoa > Chordata > Actinopteri > Synbranchiformes > Synbranchidae > Monopterus > Monopterus albus. The sequence continues at coordinate 3,001,737 of NW_018127893.1, read as the reverse complement.
GTGGCTTTCTGTACGCCTTTTGTTTGTGGGACCACTCTAAATAAATAAGTGGCTTGACAGCAACATTGATCTCTTGTGAAGTTGAACAGGAGAGGAAAAGAGAGAGAGAGAGAGAGAGAGAGAGAATGAGAGTTTGCAGAAGAATGAAATGGCGACTGCCAGCAGATGAGGTAATTGTGATTAATCACTCTTCTCAGAGGGGAGCGTGTTCAATGCACAAAACAAAAGAAGTGAGATGGCAGGATCGGTGGAAGTGCAAGAGGACTGCCAGCTGAAGGTGGACCTGCCAATTGATCAGGTAAAACGCAACGCCATGTAGTATCGTACCCTGGTGAGATCTTAAGCATGCAACCTTTGACCCTCTCAGCCCCTCTATCAGACAGGAAGTAAGAACTGACCCCAGTCTGAAAACACATCACCATAGACAGATATGTCACCTGGCCAAGGGCTAATGCTATTAACTGTACTAACTGTACCTATTAGTTCTCATAATCTGACAGCTTGCTGTCACTGAAGAACAACAGAAGTGTAGTGAAAATATTGATAAACATCACAAAAACCCTTTATATGTGATGCAAAAAGGAATGTCTTAGATGGAAGAAGTGTCTGTCGCTGCAGTCGAGCGTAATAAAGATAAACTTTTCCATGCGCTTTTTGGCTTCAAACAGAATAGAGAATTTACTCCTAGTACAGTTCCACATCATTTTCTGCCCCAAGTAAGGCTCATAAGTGCTCAGTAGAAAAAGTTACATAAATATATAAATATTTAGCAAAATCAATACAGCAGTACAGTACTGTGTAACCCAGCGGGGGGATCTTGTTTTTCCCTCCCTGAAGCTTGAAGCCAAGATAGTCGACGAGCAGTGTGAGGATAGGACTTGTTCTGCGAGTCTTTGCAAGGCCTCCCTTTATGTTTCAGATGACTTCTTTCTGCAGAAGTCTTTGTTTGCAGGTCCCAGGAAGGATGTAAGTACCTTTATTATAGTTAATAGTTCATTTTTACTTTATTATTAGTCCAATTTTTTCATTTGCTGTTGGATTAGGTCACATAAAATGGTCCAACCAGCAATTATGGTAATCATAACCATTTTCATAATTGCATGAGAGTCACATACTGTAGACCTGGTTCCAGCAAATATACTTTTATCTAATTTCTAACCTGTTTTTTTCTGCCATCATGGTTCTCTCTGTTATATTGTACACTATGTATTTACCAGTACTTTCTTCTGAGTAAGGAGAGTCAGTAGAAGGCACAGGTACTGGAGATATAGGATTAAAGACACTTGGTTGAGCTCCATGTGGAACTTTATATAATTTAGCTGCAGCCATAGATAGTATATGAATCACAGCATCAAGCTTAAAAAATATATAAGTTTGTGTTTGTTTTTAGAGTCTGATAACAGCGCAGCATGTATTTGATGCCTGTCCTTTAACTCTGGTTGTGTATGTTCACAGTGGCGCTGAGCTGTGTGTACTGATGTTTTTGCAGGAATCCATGGCTCCTAGAAATTACACTCATTTAAATACACTTATTTTGCTCTAATATTCCTCGAGGTGCAGCGATATGAAGCAGTGTAACTGTGATGAATGCACACAATAGTTGGGTGTTATTACTATTCCAAGCAATTTCATTCAGCTTTGAAATGAGAGGATATTGAGTCTTATTTAAGCAATCAATAATCTTGAACATTTCATTTTAATGAAAACTATAATTTCAAGCAATGACAATTACACCATAGGGGAATGTTTTGGTGTGGTGATGATTTTGCTGCCGTATGCACTTTTGCAATAAAGATATTCTTATCGGGATAATTATTGACTTCTGGGGGCCAGTTATGACCCTGGCTAAAGACCCCATCAATAGCTTAATTCATTACTTATTGCTTTTTGTCATACATGAATGTTGCTGATTCAGATTGGCTATGGATTGTCAGGAATGACCATTAGATAATGGAAAATAATAATAATCCCTGTACAGAGTCAGCTGCTTTTTGCAATAATCATCTTTCCAGGCAGTTTTCGATTTGTCAGCTAACAAAGACTGACAAAAAAAGAGAAGGTGGATTTTTTGTTGAAAGCTCTCCAGTTAAAAAGGGTCATGCCAGAACACATCTTAAACAGGAGTAATTACAGCTTACATCACAACTATCCAAACTGTGCCAGTGCCAAGGGCATTATTTCACTGAAATGTGCTAACTTACAGTAGCTCATAAAGGAAAGCAACTTGGCAGCAACTTTGTTTTATCTTCCTCCATGTTTTATTGTACAGTATATTTAAAAGACTTGCCATCAGACTAGAAATGATGCAGCAGGTGAAACTTACCTAACCATCATTCATACTTACACTTCTTTTTTTCCTTTAAGGCCAAACAGACTGTTGCTGTCTCACTGTCAGCAGCCTCATCATTTAGAGCGCTGTGAATAATAATTTGGGATAACTATACTGCTATGACTTATGCCTTGAGCTGAGTTTGAACAGATTTCCTCCGACGCCTCTGCTCATATATGCTTGAGAAATGCCCTGTGTACTCTGTATATGTGTGTATATACTGTAGTAGATATTGATGGCCAAATTCAATTACATGATTGCATTTTCAGGCAAACATTTAAACGATTTATTGCACTGGATTTAAATAGTGAATTCATTTACGGACAGTACACCGGTGAGGCAGTTGTGTGATATTGACCTGTGTGGTCCAGACCAAATAAAGAATAACGAGATTCAGCATCTCTGCCAAGTGGAGATGTCCGCTGGGAGTGAAGGCAGGCTATCTCAGTGGAAGAGAGCGAGTGATGGTGGACTGGAGCCTGATGCAAATTTATCAGAGCTTTTCTTATAATCACTTGATATTATGGTTCAGCTTTATTTCCTGTTCAGAGAGCTTTTATTTTGGTTACTTCCTGTCCTGCATCATCTCACCTGCCCCAGCTTTACCCCAGTACAACTCTCTGTTGACTCTCTTGACTCTGTCCCCTTACCTGTCAGTTTCTGCATCCCCCAGCGACGCTGGTGTGTCCCCTGTCCCACATTACATTACCTACTGTGTATTCTTGATCTGCCAGCGACGCTGTTGGACTCAGTCCCCTTACCTTGATGCTAGTTTGTCCCCTGTCCCACATTACCTGCTGTTGGTTCCTGACTCCCTAGTGACGCTGTCACTACTCCTGTCAAGCTCAACGTACCTGTTCCTGAAGCTCCAGCCACACTGTCCATTTTCTGGCTTGCTCGACTCACCTGTTTCCCCTGGTGCTTCGGCCACACCCACCACCATCAGCCATTTCTCTGCCCGGCACAACCTACCTGTATGCTCCTGGTTCCCAGCTACCTCGGTGCCACTCCTGCCTGACTCACCTGACTACTCCTGGCACCACAGCTCCACCTTAGTTTTTTGGTATCCTTATTGTAAAATAAAGCTTCTAAGCTTCCTCCTAGTCCTGGTCTGCATTCTGGGTCCATCCTGAGCCTGAATCTTAATACTTGACTGACTTGTGTTGGGCTTCCTGAAGGCTGAGTTTTCCTTTGGAGTATACTCTGTTAAGGAGCTGATTGATCTCATATGGGAAGACTGTCTGTCTTGTAGATGCCATACATTTTGAGGAAATGTAGACAAGGGTAGATTTGTACTTATTAGTGTGGTATTGTTTGTTGTGATTTAACAATATTGGCTGATTTAACAACTAGTCAGCTTAGCATTTTTCTTAATTAATATTGTTAGAAATGTCAATAAGACTAGGGATCTTTGATCAATAGTTTTCCTCTTAAGAATTTTGTGATAAGAAATAGAATCATTATTGACCACTGCATCGATCCTTTCCTTTTCCGATGCAAGTCCATTTTATTTGTTGTTCAGCTGTTTTTCCATCCTCCTATTCCCCGCAGCTTAGGTTAGTCATTTCAGATGCCTTATTCTTCCCTTGCAAGGTCAACTATAATCAACTCTAGACAATGTCACCACATTGCTTTTACAGAGAACTAGGCAGAGGAAGACAACTCCTTTGGGGTTTTAAGGAGCTGCTGCATTATACCATTCAATTACTGTTCATTAGACAGCGTACAGCCATTAATCAGACTGAGATGTTCTGTTAGTCCTTAGTGGGGACAGTGAACTAGCTTCCTGTCTGGGGTGCTGTTCAGTTGTTAGGAGAGAAATGACACTTTGAAATGCATCTACTGTACAGACACATCCTAAACTCAACTGCTACTCTGTTCTCTGTAGGTGTTTGCAAGTGAAGTTCTCTGATTCATGCAGCCCTGTCTTTTAATTTTAAAAGACATAGGCTTTGTAAGAGATTTACCTCATATAGTGGAGTATTATGATCTGATATATCAGTAAAAGGGGGTGGAAGGTGACAGATTTACTGATTAGAGCTGCATATGCATTGAATATGATTAGATGATGATATGAGAAACTGATTTATGTTTTTCAGGAGACTAAAGAGAGGGAGGTGTCTTCCAGCTGTGACACAATACGGTCACTGGTGTCCCGGTTTGTCAAGGGTAGGTTCATCAGAGCATAAAGCCCGGTAGTAGCTCATCGACAGCAGCAGCGGCGGCCCCCACGTTCCCCTCCACAGCACCTAATGCACCCATAAAGAGACCACTAATACACTTTGCATTACCAGTTCCTCCCTCACGTTGCATGTCACTGGATCCGCAACAACCTCTTAACATCTGGGAGAGCTTTACGCCATGCTTTATGGAGACCATCTGGTTGAGTGGGGTTTTTTTCGCCTCCCCAATCTCAGATGACTTATTCTATTATTAAAAGCACCTGCACATCAAGGTGTGCCATGCTGAGAGCCTGAGAATATTCAGCACTGTTTATACCTCCCATGTTGTTTGTAATTTGGAACCACTCAAAGAGAATGAGAGGCATATATACCTTGTTACTATGAAAATCCATTTTTTCCCCCTCTGTGACTTGAACTGCATGGTCTGGCTTTTATTTCACTGATCTAGAGAAGAACACATCTCAAAAAATACATCATAGGTGCTATAAGCATTTGATTGAATAGTGTCAAAGCAGTGATGTAAACCTGACATTCTTCTTTATTGGGAGAATGTGCCTTTCACTTTGTTCAGGCAATTTCAGTCTAATTGTCTGCAAAACATACAGTATGCTTTGGTGGTGAGGCCCATTTAATGGTTTCTCTACACCCTTAGTTGTCCTTTGTGAAAATTCCAAAGGTGACTTAATGTGGTGGGATGTGAATCCCTGCAGGTGGTTTTCACTGTCTGCTCCTTCAATCTCAGGTTTGCTCTGCCAGTGTGACACCAGGAGAATCACTGCATCCTGTGCCAACAGCAGACTCCATACTTCATCAAGTGCCAAACATGCTATCATAAGTACACAAATACACATACATGTGCATGCACATATGCGCAGGGTTATCTAACAGACAGCAGTTTACATCAATCACATGCATGTGTATATGTATATATATATATATATATATATATTCTCTCTCATTTTTTTTTGAAATAAATCACGGCAGGTTATTGCTTGCCGACTCCACACCCACATACTCATTTTTCTGTCCCTTTCACATTTTATTGTTGTTGCTGTTTATGCATGGTTCTACATCATTCATGCCTCATATTCCCTAGCTGTCACAGTGGATCTGTAGATGACACAGATGCAAAGCATAGCTGGAGACTTACAGTTAGAGTGGTGGTAAGCAGGATGTAAAAAGAAATGCAAGCAGTCTTTCACACAATCAGACCTGACTGCCACCTGCTTTGCAGCAAATGTCAATAGTTAGGTTAGTTTTATATCCTTGAAAGAAATTTTAAGCTTAGTGAAAGTAGGAAGCCTTTTTCTAAACTACCATCAAAAGGACTTACCCTGCCTCCTCCATATTGCATTTTGACTTCCATATAAAAGAAAGAGATACTACTGGGTTAGGTCTGGCTCAGATTCTCCTTCAAAAGTTATTGACGCCATGTACAATGGCCTTCTAATTTATGAGGACTGATAGGGCCTCTGACAGAAGTTGTAAAACATTGTGACTGATTGTGTAGATATGAGATGTGTGCAGTCATGGCGTATTGTTGCCTGTATGTGCGCACGACATGCAGAGAGTTGCATGACTTGCTCTGTCACAGATAAATTACTCCACGCAGTCAAATTAAATTGTTGTAAATCACCTGGCAGACCTGAGACTAGTCCTGAGTGACGACCTTTACGCCTGTTTGACTTTAACTCTTACTTATGTTAATCACGTCTGTATTATACTGGCAGTAAAATTGTGCCATATCCTAAAAGGTCATTGTTTTGCAGTACAGCATATGACAGGAACAGAAAGACACACTAGTTTTGTTTATTACCAAAAAGCCTTGAGATAATGGTTTGACTCTTGAATGTGTATATATAAATTATTTTCTTTTTCTTTTTTCTAGAAAAGTGAAACCCTGACATTCCTTGTTTTATTCTGCATTATATTCATTCAAAAGGTATGTACTATAGACACAATATAATAAAGTTCCTCACTGATTCAACTTGTCAAATACCTAAAACATAACATATTATAGTAGAACTCCATGCAGAATACAGCATCATTCATCAACCATATGAGGATACAACTTGTTCCATGTTACTGTAGCACATTATAACAACTTCTGAGCATTACATATGCTTGGTGTGGCTATTGTTTATGAAATCCCTCTACAAAGAGCTTTATGATATTTATGTCACTAAAGAACTTGGTTTTATGGAGTGGTTAGTCCACTACAATATTTCTTTTAAACAAAAGATATACTATAGAAAAGTATATTTTTCTTCACTTCATTCACCCATATATAAACTGGGAACAAGCAAATGGTATCCTTGGGGACTGCGTTACTGAGGAAGAATGAAAGCCTTTATTAACCAGCTGAAGGAAAATGCAGTATATGCTCCTCTTCTCATTCATCATGAACAAGTCATGAAAGGCCTTCAAAAGGCACCAGCTCTCAACAGCAATTTCTTTTTTTAACTTCTACATGGTGAAAAATAATATGTTCCAAAGACCGTGTGTTGAAAATCCGCCATTGTGATGTGAGAAATGCATCTGTGTGTGATCTCAGCAGCACTTGAGATGACAGGCTCTGTGAAGTGTGCCACTGCCCAGTTACACATTAGCTTTGATTGCCAGTTTGTTCTGTGCATAGCGTATAGCTTTGAACTGCATTTCAAGATGAAAGCCAACCTTGTCCACAGCGTGTCCAGCATAGACCACTGCTGTTGGTTATTTGCTACAGGGACCATAACGGGCTTTAGAACTGTTTTTATTTGGCAGTTCTTTACTATGCTGGGATGAGCATTATGTATAATTTATCATACAATGCATCTAGAGAAAGCACCCCATTTCAGCTCCATTTTAATTTAATGCATCTTGTGTTTGCTATGGTCATTGTATGCTACCACTAAGGTATGCCTTTGTTGTGTTCAGCAGATAGCCTTTGATATTAGTGGTTCCCATGGTGAGACCATCGCCATTCAGTGATTACTCTCTGTCTCTTGCCCCCTTTCTCTTTCTCTCCTCTTTCCTCTAAGAGCTAGAGCCACAGAATTACAGTGTCAGACTGCAAAAGACCAGACATCCTCATTCACTTCTGTCTCAAGAAGCCAGCTGCTCATGTATAGGATGAAACAGTGTTATAAACAAAATAAAAACGTCTTTCTTCGTGACAGCTCCCATATGAATATATAGCCTCTTATTTCCATGAATATATTGCATAATTATGTATGGTTATGAATATTACATGGAGCCTCACACTGAGTGCATGGTAAGATGCCTAATTGCAGAGTTTAATTATTAAGAAGCAAAGGTCCTGAGCTGGGTTTGTGCGAAGCACTTTTGATAAATTATTTCCCGCAGTTTTCTGATGAATTATTTTGGGGGCTTGTGTCTAATCAGCCGGCATAGTGGACGGTGTAACTGCTCTTGAGAAAGACTTATCTTCCCATGGAGAGAAATTACTATGCTGATTAAATCCAGTGAAATCAACTAATAATTTAATGATATTGGAGTGGATAAAAAAAATGAATCATTGCCTCTCATAGTGGTGGCTGCGAACACAAGGGCGAGGTGATGAGTGGAATGAGGGCTGTTGCCATTGACCTCAGGGCACAGCTTTAATCCTAAAGCAAACCTCATATTAAATACAATGTAGTCGTGCTTTACTTTATACTTCATATGAAGCACTTCAAAGAAAAAGTCCAGAGAGGCTGACTAAACAAGGAATAATAAAATAGATCTCTCTCAAGCACTGCCAAAGCTACTCAACAGAGCTGTGTGTATGCTATTGCTATTGCCACTTCTTCCTCTCTAGCATATAACTCAGGTGCCCCCACACAAAAATCCCCCTCTTGCTAAGTATCCAGTGCACTTACATAGTATGCTGAAAAGTTTATGGCTTGACCTCAGTTTTGTGTTCAAAGAAATTTGAATATGAATAAAACAGATTTTCTCTGCATGTTACTTCAAATATAGAATGATGTATCCTGGCATAAAAGCTAATGGCTGCAATGCAGACAATAAGAATCACCAGCCCACATCTACACATCTACATATGTCTCCTTGTGACAGTGCAAAAGTTAGTTTGCCATAAACACAGAATCAAATGAAGAGTAATAGCTGGGCTACATCAATTCCCCTCCTACAAAATGCATGTCAGTCTAGCACTTATGAAATGCAGTCAAACAGCTTTTTGCAAGCCAGCATAAATATGTAAATAATTGATTGATACGTGAGGAACGCCTCTGTGCATCCAGCAGTCGATTGGTTTTGAAATCCCCTTTGGAGGGCAGGAGCCTGAGCATCTGTCAGTAACACATCAGTCCTCTCCTATGACAGGCACTCTGGCCAGCTGATACACTTCAGTAAGCAGCTAAACAATTGTTTTCAATATGATGTTAAATCAGCTTTTCTGCTCTGAATGAAGGCTTGAAGCTAAATTCATTCAGGTCTGCTTCAGTCAGAGGTCCACATACAGGTTCACACAAATTCTCTGGTACCTTCTGACTGTTCATCAATATTACTAGACCAAAGATTTAATCTGTTTCTGCCATTCGGTTTGTAATACAGGCTACTGTTAGCCACGTTAGCTGTATAGCATGACATTGTGGCTAATGTGGCCAAGTTAAACAGGCTAACTTCATACACAAGCAGTAAAATATTGTAGCACTGGGGCAAAGCAGCACCTGGTGGGACTCCCCATAATGCCAGAGGGGGGGATACTAGTTCAAACTTGGCGGGACTTGGTGTGTCCATTGTTCAGTGTGTCTGTTGCTGTGTGTTCCCAGCTGTGTGTGCAATAAAATTGCAGCTTGCAAGACCACAGAAAAGGCAAACTGTTCTCCTGACCCTTCTTTACCCAGCCAACGCTACAATAACTTTAAAATATCAACACTTACAGCATTGGCATGTGAGGTAGACTCACAGACAGTTGGAATAGATCCACTCTTGAGCTTCAGTTAGGAAGTAAATCCAGCATTGTACTGACCCTCGTTGATAAGTGATTAGTACATTTTAGGGATATCTTTAGGAACATATCCACAATAAATATACAATATCCACTGTGTCGTCACTGGCTCTCAGGATAGAGGATCTATGAAATTAACTGCTGTATCATTTTGTATGAGGTCATAAAGAGAGACAAATTCAAAAAGCATGTGGGTTTTTACAAATGTGGAAAAAGCAAAACAGGTAGGCAATGCTCTTTTCTCATGTTTTGTGTGTCTCTACACACACTGGAGATTCATGTGAATGTCAGAAAATGCTCTAAAAATGAATTTAGCAAAAGATATGTCCTTTAACCCTTTCCCAAGGAAACTACAAATATCTCTTTACAGCAAGCGTCAGGTTGTGGGAACTTTCCCAGCTGTATCACAAGCTCCTGAAGGTTTAGTGCCTTGCTCACGAGCACATAGTGGCTGTTATGGAAGTTTTATAGCACTTATCAGTGACAGGCTGAAGAGGAAAAAAGTGTCTATAAACTTCTGTGACTTGGTGTAAGTGAAATGAAAATTGTCGAAGGTCATTTGATAGAGGCTCCACATGCCTTGAGAATTGTATTGTGGCTCCTAGCAGATAAAATGGACAAGCGGTGTTATAAAAAAGACCTTTTCACCATTGACATCATCCTGAGCCACCAGGAAACCACTTTTCCCTCTCTCTGGTAGCTGCCCACTGTTTGAAGCTAATGGCTGAAAGCACAGCTAAAAGCTTTCAGTGTGATAAGGTAATGTGGAGCCGGGGTGGGAGGCATATACCGGTGGTACCATATATACTGATTATACAGTGATGAGGAAATGGTCTAAAAATAATAACAAATGGAGAATGGTTGATGATCTCACCACCCTCAGACTACTGACTGTAGTGTTTGGAGTCATATCCTGATGATTATGAAGCAGGGATGACAGTGTGAGCTGAGACTTACAACTTCCTGACCTTCCTGATGTCATGCTTAATGAAATAAAAGGGAATAACTTTCTGTTTACATTATAAAATTATAAATATTAAATTAAAAACATTGCATAACTCAGTAATGTTATTCTCATAAGATCCCCAGTGTTGTACTGTCATAATTATATTGTGCTTACATTGGCAGTAGTTGGCAACATTAAGCTTTAAAAGTAGCTTTATAATTGTCTTATTCATTTAAAAAGAATTCATCCTTTCTCTGACTACGTGCTACTATTCCATACCATGGTGTTAATGTTCACTTTAGGCTTTTGCCAGCGTGTAAATTACCACAGCATTATGAGAGAAAAACCTGCATCCTGTGTTTGTGTAATTTGTTTTCTCTATCTGCAGATGATGCCACCACCTCTCTCCACCCTGACCTTGTCTTTACTCACCCCTCCACCACCAATTACACACAGGCACACATATACATTTGTTTTTCTGTTTCTTTCTTTCTATTTCTTTCCTACTGCTTACTTTTCTGTCGTTCTCTGCCTTCCTCTGTCCTCCTCCTTCTCTCTCGCCCAGACTGGTTGTCCTCAGTAAGATGGATGTGTGCAGTCCCAGAGCAGATGGCCCTGCTGGTACTTTGTGTACCTGGCTCACACTTTTGCTTGTCTGGCCTGATGGGACATTGCCTGTGGAAAGAACTCTGCCTCTACACCACGAAGCAAACGAGAGTTGTGCAACTAACTGCATGGGTGCTCACGCCTCTTTTCATCAGGGAGCAGACTGCGGCAGACTGTGTGCCAACAGTTGGGTCATTTCTTTAAGGATCACAGGTTTTTGCTACGAGGAACATTTCAATGTGCATTAAATATAATAATAATATACTATATATTTTGTTGTCATTTGCTCATGGATGTAAATACGTTGATATATTTTTGAAATATTTATTCCATTGCAACATACTTATTTAACAGCAAAGACTCATTTAGTAGCAAAAGGTGAAAAGTTGTACTTCTAAACTGTTTTTAGTTTAGTGACACTCATGTAGCGGTCTTTTTATTCCATTTTTTTGCTAAAAGGGAACTTCTTATTTTGTTCACTAGAGTTTGTATTATGGAAACGGATCACCTTTAAACTGACTCTATATCCATTGTTAATGTGGCAGAATGAAGTATGAGTAGGCTAGTTTTATTCTTCTTCTTATAATGTTTACTAGCGGTTTGCAAGCCAACTTAAGGTGCATTACCGCCACCTGCTGGGCTGGAGTGTGGAACGACAATAGAGTGTTTTGTGTAGTTTTGTACAGGTAGTTTTAAAACCTGCGCTACACCTAGCGCACAGGAGTGTGGCATAAAGAGGCCTCGTTTGTGGCGGCCACCTGCTTTTCGCGTGGGGAAGCCTAGGCAAATGGCGGATATGGTGTAGAGGCCTCAGTTTCGACCGTAATATCACTAGCAAACTTCATTGTACAAATCCTTCAAGTTTTTAGCCGAGCTTATCATCACTGTTGCTGGTTAATAAGTCCAAGAGCAGGTCATAGCTAGCTAGCGCTCCCCAGCGTTGTTTAACCTGATGACAGCTAGGCCAAAATAATACGGTATGGATTTTGTGTGTTTTGTGCCAGCTGGCGACGTAAACAAAACAAAACAGTTGCTGCCCGAACTCAGCCAAAGATTGTTTGCGAGGTAAGAAGCATCACTCTCCAACACCAATGAACACTCGGAGTGGACTAACTTTCAGATTCAGGTTGGATAAGATGCTAAACTCCCGACCCTAAAACTTTTTTAAATAATTCATAGACTGTATGCTGATTGAAAAGGGATGCATTCATAAAGCA
>NW_018127893.1:2947027-2989464 GCF_001952655.1 Monopterus albus | reverse complement strand
AGGCTTATATTTTTGGCTTCAAAATCCTTTGCTAATGTCCTAATCAGTGTATTTAAAAAAAGATACTGACGCAGTATTTCTTTAAAACAATACTGTGCTGCTTTTATCTTTGCATCTATATTTTTGCCCTTGTTTTACTAGCTTGATCCCCCAGTGACCATTGTGGGGTTATATTAATACTCTGTCTTATGCCTATGTCTCATGATATTTCTAAGGAGTCTGGTTGCCATACACTGCTTATTTTCATTCAGGTGAGCCCACATAAGTTTGCACCCCCTGTGGAGTAGGCCTATTTACTGTTAAGCAAATAGCCTAGGCTATTTACTCTTAAGCAAGTTGTTCCTCTTGTGTTGCAGTGAATCTGTCATGAAATATGTTTAACACTTTGCTGGAATCTATTTATTTTGAAATTTTTGTTTGCATGATGGCAACCTGTGCTTTTTTTTATTAATTCGCTTTCATTGCCATGACCAACTTTTATAACTGCTATCATTTACTTGTGGAACTCTTTAGGAGACTTGTACTCACTGTGATCTAAGGATGATAAATCTATGACTGCATATAAATTATATCCATGAAATTACATGTGGTATGGGCCTTCTGTGTGCACATATGTAAGTCCAGTCAGGGATGTTCAGTTATGCAAAAGTGCAGTCTTTGTCTACCCTCTAACCATACAATTTCTTTCATTTCAATCTCAGCACGCAGTCGGAATATTGTCCCTTAGCTGCTCCTATCATATGTAATGAATGTGCTGCCCCAAAGGTGAAAGTCATAATTGATTAAAAACCATAATGTTTTTCCATGTCTCAGTGAAGTGTAGTCTGATATGGATGACTGTGATGTGTGTTGTGTCCTGTATTTGTGTGTATCTGCATGTCTGTGTGGACAGGATATCAAAGTCACATGTGGCTAATGAAGAAGCTGTGAGTGTTCTTCTGGGTCACAGTGTGAACATGCACAGTGAGGTCACTTCAAAGACGGGATAATGATGGATTAGGTCTGAATCACAAGTGTACTATAGTCACTGGCTCAAATCTAGCCTGTCACTCTCCATTTTATTAACAAATCATTGCAATATGATCTGTTAAAATGTGCCTGCCTTAATTTCCCTTGCCCATCTTGCTCTGCACAAATCCTTTGCGTCCAGAGTAGCGGTTCGTGGTGGGCATTTTATAAACCCTTGATGGTGATGAAATATTCTTTCATTAGTGTCCATATTTCTCCCCATGTGTTCATGTTTTAATACTCCTTATTGCTTTGTGTTGTGCCTGTGATGGTGATGCTCCTTTTCATTTATGGTTGGCTAGTTCTCTTCTGCCTTTAAAATGTACTTATATGCCCACAGGCCTAAGCTCAGTCAGTGAACAGTTATAATGAAGGAATTTCAAAGAGCCATAATACTCCAACCCTCAGAACTGTATGTGAAATAAAATGGTATCAAGGAGGGCAATACTCCAAGATTATTGAGTCTATGACCCCAGGCCTGCTGTGCCTGCTGAGTTACAGGTATGTAGAAAGCACTTGGGAAAGTCTAATTGCTGCTGGAGTAATTTTACCTCCTGTAGTGCACTCGAACACTCGGGTGCTCTCATCAACAACACACCCCAGCAGTTATAATCAATGGGGACACTGTAGGCTTGGCACCACAATGCATGTTGTGATGGAGAGGTGCAGCGTCAGGAACTACAATCGTACAGTTCAGCAGTAATTTGGGTTGAAATGATTCTGGTGTTATTCAAAGTTCCAGTGACACTCCTCTTGAATGTTGTCAGGACAAATCCAAACTACTGCCGCAGGGTTGTCTTTTAAAGCTGTATTAACTAACTTCTCCCTTTAATTTTTGACCATTAAGGGCAAAGTGAGAGTCAAAACAACTTGAGTAGTATTCCATCCTCTTCCTCCCTCTGCTTCTCTTCACCCCTCCTGGGGGGGGGACAACTGAAAAAGTCACGTTAGCATGCTTATGATGCTGACAAATACACGTTAGCCAGCTAGAGTACTTGCATGTCTGGCAGAAAGAAATCCACATCTGCATTGAATTTTAGTCCTTTAGATGCTTCTAGTGCTCTCCATCTCTGACATGCCAAATTGATGTTAACCCTGGTTTTGCTTCGTTCTGTGTCGCACTCCTTCTGTGCTACAGAACACTGCCTTTTTGGTCTAACAGCTCCTCTCCCCGATTCTGGGTTTTGTACCTGCACAGGGAGTCTCCACGGTCTGTCTTTGAAATGAGCCATACTAGTTTGAAAAACGTGTCTTATAACCTTGGATCTGCGAGGGCGTGGAAGAAATGCGGTGCCACAGAGGGCAAGGAATAAACACAAGGCCTGAAGATAGCAGAGCGGGGTGGGGGTGGGGGCCTTAGTACAGCAGAGGGATGATACTTCTAGCCATCTTCTAGCTTTTCTTGATTTATCCTGTTTTGTGGTAAATCTTAGTTAATACAGTTAATTGGATAGGAAAAATTATTTAAATAATTTAAATTCAAATTATTGATTTGTTGGACAGTTTAAATGTCCTAAGAAACATGGTTCCTCTGACGTTGCATATAGTGTTTCTAAATAAACGGCAATCAAAGATAAACTATGACTTTAATCAACAACATAAGCAATCAATATGAAATCGGATTTTGGTCCAAATAGAGTATTGCTAGATGCTGGTAGGTGATAAGAAGCACTGGAAGTGACATCATCTTTTCTCAAGTGAGTTGTGTTTATGTCAAAAGTGCAACAAACAAACAGAAATCTCTTGTGAAATAACTGTTACAAGTTTGGCAGATTATTTTGTGTTCATGTGGAACCTCAGTGTACATAGGAAGCTGACTGAAAAAATAGCTCTACTAGTTCAACTGTCAAACATAAATGCTCATTTTCTCTCCTGTGATGAATTCAGTTTTTTTTTTCTTTTGTTATAAATGAAATATCTTTGTTTTTTTGACTACTGGTTGAACCAAACAAGCAATTTTAAGATATCACTGTGGACTTGGGGAAATTGCAGTGAATATTTTGAACTCTTTTCTGAAATTTCAGAAACTGAGTGAAGGTTGATTTACTCAAAAAACTGCAATTATTATTATTAGATATTGAAAATAATCCAGTCTTAATCCAGTCTACCCTATATGTTTATGTCCATATTCACCCAGTAGGCCTACAGGTGCATAATCCAGTATACTATGCATACATTAATAAATAAAAATATTTCACCGTTATCTTGGTTGAACCAGCCAATGTCCAGGGAGCCTCATTTGTTGGAGGCTCTGTGGCAGCTCCCGTTTTACCTGGATTCTCCCATGTTTAATTAGCCTCATTATGTGATTAACTTAGCAAATTTACCTCTTACCCTCAAGGCACAGCTTTGAACACTGGAGACGACAAGCCAAAGTTATTCAGCCACTGAAACCACAGTGTCAGCATTTAGCCCGACCATCACACTCCATTGGGAAGTTTTCATTTTCCTGCAGAGATGCCTGTTTACCTCTACACCACTGACTCAACACACTGCATTTTAAAAACACAGTAGTTCATTCTGGCATATTAGCAATGTATCGTTGTTTCCTAAGAAATATTCAGTATGTGCATTATATTGCTTATCCCACTTTACATGCTTAGCATGAGTTCTGCAAGCTCTGTAAATTGTTTTGTTATGCACGGCCTGTGTTTTATTGTTTGGGTTGGTATTTGCATTCAGATCTTAGCCCCACACTTTCAAAAAGGCTTATATATGAGATATAAATCTGTTTTGTTCCAGGGTACAAAAAGCACATATTTCAAATGCATTGATCTGTTCATCTTCAGTGAATTAAATGGATTTAGGTGTTACCTTTGCCTCTCAAATCAGACCATGGTGTTGGTGGAAGGAAATATTAGATTGCCCAATCCAACACGCATAATCTAATATTTGGAAATGCTCCAGTTTTGTTTGTGAGTTCATAGATATGTTTTGTTTTATTGATGTACTTGGGGAATAGTATGGTAGATGGAAAACAACACCCATGATGTTTGTCTGTCCTGTCATCACTGAAATCTCACAGGTCTTCTGTGGGCTCCATGACAGTCAGATGAAATGGCCAGTAAAGTGCCAATTTTACCAGACCGCTTGTTATTTGCCAGGATGATTATACTGGAGGTTTGCTTCTTTGTTTAATAATCAGTGGTGGAGAAGGTGATGAAAGGGGAATAGCATGTGAGTGCATGTGTCCGTGAGTGGAGGTACAGGAGGAGAGGAGGGGTGGAACGTTAGAAGAGAAGTTCACAAATGGGATCCATCATTTTTCACATGCAGGGGTGACATACCTCCGTCAGCCAATTTTACTCTGATAGCCCAGTCCCCTTGGTTCATTGATATCTACATTAGGGACCTTTGTTAAAGGTCTCATCTAAATGCATTGAAAAACGCCTTGCTCCGTCTGTGTATACCACCTACTGTTTAGTGTGCACATGCATGTTGCTTGTGCAAAGACTTGCCGACTTGGCATTATCTACATTAAGGTTAGTCTTTGTGGCAAAGCAATGTGGTGTCACTGAACCTGGAAAGGTAAAATAGCTAGTGAGAAAACCACCTACAGGGCTACAACAAAAGCTTTATCACCCTATTACCGAGTAACTCTGTGTTCAAGTTAGTAATGTAATGAATTTGATAGGAATTTGTGGACCTTTGTTCTTGGTTGATTGACGAGGACTCAGAACACAAGAGTTTCCCAGTTCAGGCAGTTTATTTAACGAGCTTGGGTGAACATTGCAAATACCACAGCGTCATAATATGGTACAATCTTCACAAAGGATCAAATGGGTTTGTCCTGTATATGGTGGCAAGAGGAATTCCTAGCATCTAAATTTGTGTAGTACCTTACGCAGATGCTAAAATGCAGGCTTTGGAACGTTGTACAGCATATGAGAGCAGTTATATTTGAAATACATACAGTAGTTTAGAATGTCCAGCTATTCCAGTCACGTATGACCACCTGTTGTTGTGTGTAACATACATAGATGGAATGGAACAGAATTTAATAAATACTATTCAAATTATGAGCAAAGAATAGACATGATCCACAAACCTTTTTCAGGAATAGGGCACAAAACATTGTGAAGGAGCTCAGTTCAAATGTTTATACAGTAAATATGACAGTGTCTTCTGTATGAAGTTGGTTGGAGTTGGACCATTAACCAAAACACTTCAGAGCCACTTCATTTTGTTCTATTAAAAACACCACCCTTCATGTCCTCCACTCGTACCACTGTACATCCCTTGCTACTATTAAGAAGATTTAATCTGCTCTTCCTGTCCATGTATTTATAGAGCCATAGTGTGATACTGCAGAGATGATGAGGGGCTAATGTTGCTGCCAATCCACCATCCCCTCAGCTATGATCTCGTGGCTTAATTTCCACACAGGTTCAAGTACCCTTGAGCTTCGAGGGGTTTCATTCACATACTTGAATCAAAATTGCCCCAAACTCTCTTGTGCAGTAATTTCACAACACTTTTGGTTAGTAGCAATGTTGCACTTGGAACAATTTTAGCAGGTGCACCTGCCTTCTGCTTCATGAACTCCGAAGTAAAAGGCAAACCACACACCCAGCCAATCTAGTATTTCATTATTTAATATAAATGAATGTCGGGCATTTCATTTATGGCTTTCATAGCCTAGAGTTAGGCTATTTCTCCTGGCACTTTCATAAGATATATTAAGAATAGTAATTAATAAACTTGATAATCTGAAACTGACTAATAATTTGGTGCTTGAGGACATCCCTGCAGTATGGTCCCACAGGGATCCCATTAAAAGTCCCACCAACTATAATCTATAGCTGTGCAGTTTTGCTATAAGATTCAGCCATGTTGCCCTTGCAAATATCACAAGCCACTTTCAGTTGACTTTGGAATTAATTTCTGTTAAGTTTATAGACCTTGTGGTACATCAAAATAAGAACTCCTACATGAGTGATAGTGTCCCACAATGTTTACAAAGAGAATTGCACTGGGAGCATCTGTCACCGCCTGTCACAAGTTTGAAGAGAAAATGTGCGTGTTTGACACATGCTATTACTGTTTTGTTGTTGTCCCATTTTCAGATGTAGTCTAGGAGAGGACAGGTCTATGGTGATGTTCTTTAGTCAGAGCGGTTTGGTTTTCTTGGTATGGATTAAAGTGTGATTAACAGCACAGAGGCCTTGTGCCCACTCCTAGTGCCTATGGTGATGTGCTCTCTTTTAAATAAACATATTGCCACCATACTCTTTTATCATGTGAAGCAGAAATGTCAGCATCAGCAACAGGCCAGCCAAACCTCCCAAACATGTTGAGATTGGATGAGAGATCAGTGAAGGGGTCACCGACAAAAGAAATTGGGTTTTATGCAGAGTGTACCTCAATACACAACACTCCCAAACCAAAGGTAAAAGCAAGGGCCTTACCACCTATTTTCTACCCATCATTATTTTTCATAAATCCCAAACTAGCCAAGACCAGTGCCTTTGACAGCATGACTGATGAGTGTGCCATCGTGAATGTCAAGAGGAATGGTCTCCTGCACCTTATCCCCCCTATTTCTCATTGTGAGTGAGTCTTGGGGGTTTTTTTATGGAGAAAAGCCATGGCCGTTGTGATGAGCATTACGCTGTGATAATGAAGGGCATGCTACTGTCCTGTCAGCCACTACAGACAGGCAAGGACCTGCTGGCTGCCGAGAGACTTTGTTCATTCATGCGTTTATGTGCCCTTGTGTCTTTGCCTGGACACCAGGATAAATGAACATATTTATATATTTACACTGTCAGCACCGTAATTGCCTTATCTACTGCAGCCTTCACTCATGGAGGGAAATGCCAAGAGGTAATTAAGTCTTTTGCCAATGCTGTTTATGGATTTTAATATTGAAAATTTTTGTATGATTGGTCTCTAAAATTTTCCTTTCTGATATAATTGATTTAACTGTGGAGATGTTTTCATACTGCTTGATTGTTCCTATGATCCTCCTTTAAACCAAAATAAATATATATGTAAAATATAAGCTACAAAAATGTATGGCATACATACATAACATTTGATTTTCCACTTTGAGAGTGTTACTGTTCATTGAACAGTTTGAGTGCATTTGAAATTTAAACTGCACATGTGGATTTTCTTTATCCAGCACAGTTTCCTGTACGTTTAAAAATATCTTTGATTTGATGAGCCTACTTACTGGTCCCAGAAGCAAGCAGCATATTCCCACTGAGGCTAATGTTAGGGTTTTTTTTTTTTTTTTTTAGTGATCTTGCCTGTAACTTGGCATGCAAACCTGCCAGTACAGATGAAGGATAATGAGGTCCGGCCCAGGTCTACCAGTGACTGCAGGGAGCTGCATATTTATGATAGCTTTAAGAGGTATTCATTGCCTTGTTTCCATTGGAACATTGTCTGCAAAGACCTGACAGCTTTCCTTAGAGATTAGATTCACATACCTCCTGTTAAGTAGCAGTCTGGCCAGATCGCTGTCCCTGCTGGTCTGCTATCTCACCCTCTGCTTTTCTTTCCCTCATCTTTATCTCTCTCTTTCTCCCACCTCTCTCAGACATTTTCCATATTTTGTGTCAAGTGTCCCATGGTTACACTGAGACAAATCAGGGTTAAAACATTTGTTTACTGTAAAGAAGGGAAGAGAGAGAAACAGTGCAGTGCTAAATGTCAAGGATGATGAGGTGGGGTCAGGCTGGCAGTGCTGTTGCAATTACAGCTGTCTTCACCCGGCATCGTCACAAACTCTGCCAACTGTGCATCGACTGCACAATTCATGCTTGGTAGCGCTAAGTCTTCCAGAGCCACTGTTTCACCAAGAAATTAAATTGCCTTTGAGAACATTCTTCTTCTTTTTCTTCCACTACTAGAATCAGGAGTAAATGAACCTGTGGTGTCACCACAGGTCAAGCCACAGAGTACTGGGTTCTTGCATATGGAATAATTTGTCTTTGTGGGCCAAGCCACATCCATAAAAGTACTACTCCTATCTGCTTGTTGTATAGAGAACGAGAAGTTGTTGTCACGCCTGTGTTTAATGTTATATAAATGTGCCTTTTGGGGGCAATCACGCTCATTATTTATAATAGAGATATACGCTATATACAGTACATCGATAAGTTAATTTAAAAGAAAAAATACTCCCCCATACAGCTACATACAGTAGTGGATGCTTCAACTACATCCAAACATCCACTTTAGTGTTCAGTTTGAGAACAGACAGGACAGAAATGGATTCATCTGCAGTGTCTGTGTTATCTGCCGACAGCTGCTAGCTAGCGTTAGCTCCCAAACACAGAGCTGAGATCGGGTTCAGTCGTTTTTTAGTCCTGCCACATCTCGAGGTCCCCTACGAGTCAGCCGCAGTCAGCTATGATCACAGCTACAGTAAATGGTGCTCCTGTCTCAACATTCAACACAGCATGACGTACCTTCACATTCTCTATGGATACAAATAGCTTTTCCAAACACATAAGAAATGTTTGATATAATTTTTAATCACTTTTAACCAGAGGAAACCAAGCAGGTTGTCAACTATATGGCCTGCAATATGGCAAGACTGAATGTGATCACACCTACACTGCATGCCTATGTTTGCTGAGCACCTTTTGTATGAACTATGTATTTCTTTCATGAGCTGTGTGGTGACTGGCTTTTCTTAAGCGTGCTCTCGTTGAGCACTTAATCAGTACCTGTCATCTTGAACTCATCCTCTAAAGTGGGTCCCTGTTCTTTGCCTGCCTTGTAATTCATCTCCATACTGTTATTTGAATTTGTATTACCCACTAAGAGGATCTTCTTCACTATCAGAAGACTTAACAGATTGTTTAAGGACCCTCAGTACGTATTCTCATAAGTACAAGACTTGGTTTATAAAAGTCTATACAAGGGCCTGAGGACCTAGAGCACTGTGGCAAGCAGTGTAAACCGGGAACGTGAGGAGAATTTTAGATCCAGAGGAAGGCAATTTCACTGACTTGATTTTTCTGATTGTTTTGTTAAAGCTCATTTTATTGATGTTGCTTTGGTCTTCTCTCTGTCTCTTTGCTTTGGGTTTAAGGAGTCACCAAAGGTAATTTATAGTATTTCCTCCTCTAGGAAAGTATTTGATCGGGCACTTCTAAAGCTGCCCAACTACAGGCTTGAAAAAAAAAAAAGAAGACGTGCTCGGGAGTCCATGAGTACACTTTCTAAATCACTGGCAACTTCTTGTGATTGTATTTTTGTGAAAATATCTGTGGTAAAGACTGATGGCACCTTGAGTGTAATGCTAGTGAAATGAACATTGATAGCATTGGAAGCACAAAGACACTATACATTTAAGTGTTTTTTCCCTTTACTCAGCTTCTGTGTCCCAGTCTTGCAGCTCAGCCTTCTCAGAAACAAATGTGCAGTGATCCATGCTCTTAACACAGTTAAGAAAATAGTTTTTGAAAATTGGACCTTGAAGAATTCAGTGAGTGAGTAGTTGGAGGTCAATAGAAAGCACTACTCCCCGACAGAGCTGAATCTGCAGAGAATGAGCAAGCGACAGAGAGAGAGAGAGAGAGAGAGAGAGAGAGAGAGTGTCAATCAGCCAGTGTTTTGCCCGCATTGCCCCTTAATTTAATCACTGTTTAATTACTGCTGTCCCCTGAGGGCCACTTTGCTAGGTTCAGTTACTGAGCTTTTCCTCTTCCTCTGCCTCCATCTCTGGATGCGTATTTAGCCCTCAGACACTCTAAAGCAGGCCACTCTCTCAGAAGCCTCAGCAGTATTTCAACCTTACCTCAGGGCTTCTAGCACAAATTTGCTGATGATAATGTCAAGGACAAGCACATATGCATATGTGTGATGAAAGCCGCGTGCAGGAGGAGAGAAACCAACACCTTAATCCGGGAGAGCAAGGCCAGGAAAAGCTGGGAATGACTTGAAGAACCATCTACCATGGCACACTCCTCCAGGACTGCCCCTTCCCCTATAAATCTCTGCATGCAGAGCTGGATGCAATGTGAAATTCAAGAGTTGAGAAACTCATTTAGAATCATTGCTGGAAGGAGTGGTCAAGTTTTATATAAATGTTCCCTGGCAGTGTATAATGTGTACTGCCATATCTGTACCCAAACACAGCGCACGTTATGGTTTCTCTGGATAACCTGTATCCTGCCATGACAGATCCTACACAGGGACTGCATCGAGGAAATAACTCACATTTAGCTCTTAAGCTGCAGCAATCAATATAAATTTAGCATGGTAATGATCACGTGCATTCGGTTCTCTCGCTCTCTCTTTTTCCTGGTATGATTGCCATAGTGTTTCAGTTCCCAGAGACTGAGGCTAAGGCTTTGCTCCGTACATCAAACCTCCACTCAGGATTACAGCAGCGAAACAAACAAACAAGACAACCTCAGCATCTTAGTGACAGGCACAGGCAATAGGCTGCACCAGTGATGAAGCCACTGATGGCACTCACTTATGCACAAACACACACCTCAACAGTTCTCAGCCTTCCACATTTCCTGTCCTGGAGGAGCATAAGTATTTTAAACTGTGCTAAGAATATAATGGGACAAACAAAGATGATGTAATGAGGTGCATGTGCGTGTGTGAGACTGACTGATAGATGAGATGCTGTCTCTCAGGAGACTGTCCGTAATGACGACTATCACCAGGGTAGCGGAGTTGAGACAGTTAGGACTCCTGGGTATTCAGATTGGAGTGTTGACATGTTTATTATTGAAGTCTCCCCCCACCACCACCACTAATACATCTTTTCATTGTATGGGTTGTATCAGGGTGTGATAGTCACTGCCATCTTTTGTAGTTTCCTTCCTGGCAGACAAGTCTGCTGTTTGTACACTACACCAGCTGGTCTCTTGCCATTTCAGGAGACTAATTGAGACAACAATAATGTAGATTAATTAAACATCATAACACCTAAGATTTTGCCATTTTTATCTGTATGATTTTTTTTTTTTTTTAACACTGAGAAGCGGGCAATCCTGCCAAAATCAAATCAGAATTGACTAGAGGACTGTGCCAAATGTTATCTCTTTCAGCTGGCTCGTCGGCCTCTGTGTCAAGCAGGATGCCTAGCCAGAGTAGCAAGGCCTGTAATGCAATTGGCGACCTGCTGCCTTTGACATTAATAAAGATGAACAATGTACAGGAAATTAAACTCTCACTTTCCTATTGTAATGAGATCTTATCTATCATGAGATTGTTTACTTCACAATCAGATAAAAGGATCAAATTGTAGCTCAATCAGGGCATCGTGCAATGCCATCGCTGTAACCTCCTGGCATTAGTCTTCTAAATGGATGGAAAAGTGAATGGGATTTAAATAAGGGCTATATGTTAATAGGCAGGGTTTAACTCCCCTGGTGATCCAGTTTCTACAGAGATGGGGTGGGGGGAGGAAAAGGAGCCGACACTGAAGAGGAATGTCAGTGGTGTTCTAATCGCCTTCATTCTTTTAAAAAAATGCTGGAGGAAAGGGAACATGTTGACCTCACTAAGTGTCTCAGTGTCCTGGTTGGCCACAAGAGGGGAGTAGCTAGCTGCTAGCTACTGTGACAGAAGACAGGCCACAGGCTCATGACAGGCGATACAAAATATATTAACTAAAATGTATTATTGCCTGCTTTACTTTTTCCATTACATGAGCCTATGATCTTTCATAAAGAAGAGGGAGAAAGTACTAGGGACAAAGAGATGCGGCAATGCAAAATTTAATGGTATTGGCTTTTATAGGTAATAAGGGGACACTGATCAAAGGTTCATAATACACTCAAAAGCATCTAGGTTGCACTCAAGATGGGGACCAAGTGCTCTCCAGCCAGGCTGAGTAAATTGCCAGATCAGCTAATCAGAATTCAACTGGAAGATGCAAGTTAGAGGAAACTAATTGAAGATGGATTTAAGGGGCATCAATCTGGATATGGCAATGCTCTCTCCTGCTCTCCTTAGTAATTTCGGGTGAATATTGATGTGTTTTTTATATAATATAATGTATTTTGGGAAGGTTGGAAGGGCTCTCCAGAAGAATCCCCTAAAAAAGCCTCAAACATAAATGGTGAAATTACTGAGAGGATCTTTCAAGCAGGCTATCCATTTACTTGCCCTCTTTGCTTTTCTTGGGAACAAGGAGGATGATGGTGGTGGAGGAGCCATGGACCTATGGTAAAACAGTGCATGTAGGATGTTATCAGTACCTGCTCAGCGTGGCTATATGAGCCAATTAAACAAGTATGGGTGTATGTTGTGTTCCTCTCCATGGTTATAATAACAGTCTCTGGCTGCGGGGTCCTGTTTGACCTGGCTCATGTCAACACTGAATATTCCCTGAAAATAGGTTCATCTAATAAGGAGCTACACCCTGATCAAGAAGTAGGCCAGGATGGATGTAACTTGAGATTAATTAAGTTTGCATGTAATACAGTATAAGATATGTAAATGCAGCAGAGTAAATCAGATCATACCTGCAGATTATGTACAGTAGAAAAAATGCACTTTACACTTCTTCAGGTTGGTCACAGAGGATAAGGAGATGTTAAGTCAAATTATGTTTGAGCTATTAACTATGTCCATATTGTTTAAGCCATAAAGATGTTTCTTCATGTGGTCTTTTCATTTCTGTTTCAATTCTGTGACCCTAGGAAAAAAAAGTTTTCTTGCATTTTATAGTGGATCCATGTCTGTCAGTGAAAACACCAGGGCAAAGAACACTGTCAATATGGCATTCACAGCTGCTATTATTTCCCACAGGACAATGAATCACACATTTGAAACAATTCTCTAGAGGCATATGTAGACAACGGACCAATTCAAGCTGCTGGTAACACAAACCTTACTGTCACACTGCAGCTTTTAACAGACTTTCAAAAGTGAAAAAGATTTAAGACAGAAATAAGTACAGTAGAGAAATGTAGAAATCATATCAGTTGCCACAATCAGTGACTTTATTTTATTTGCTCCATCTATCCATCCATTGATGTCATTAAAAAAAAAAACATGCGTGTCAGTTCAAGAAGCTTTGGGTCATCAGAAAGGACCCAAGTCTGCAGTTGTTCTCATAAGATATGCATATTCCTTTTTCACTGTTCAACAGATGTAGTCCTTTGTACCTGATAGCAATTTGACAAAGTAAGATATTATTTTAGAGAAACGAATAAATGTAAAATACTCTCATCATTGTGGTGATTCCATTTAAGGTAAGATTACTGTCCCAGATGTCAGTGATGATGGAAGCAACAAGGAGGAGTGTTATATTAGTCCCCAGTGCCTGGCAACCATAATACCCTTCCTATTTTACAACCTAACTTTCACTTACTCCACAAGGAGACATTTTCACTATGCTGCTTTGATATGCCTGACTCCTTGGCGGCTGTTGAAGGGGGGAAAAAAAAACAACTCCTGCAGCACCGACAGGTGTCTGATTTCTATTCCCATGGTAAACACACACCACAGCTAGATGCAGATTGCCTGTGGAGATAACCATTTGTGCAAAATAATAGTGCATCTAGAAATATTGGGCCTTGGGTCTACAGGCCTTATATGAGATGTGTGTTTGAAAATAAATGACACAACAGTAAGGGGTGATTTCTATAATGATAGATTCCTAACCAGACATTTTTCATAAATGGAGACTTGGATTTGAGCCTTAAAAGCATCAAGAATAGGTATGGCAATGTGTGAGGCAATTCAGAGAAAATGTTTTTGTACTAAATTGCTGCATCATAGATGCTTGAGATGCTTTAAGTTAATAGAGTTCCTGTCTGGGTGGAATCAGTCAGTCCATGAAAGTTTGCTAAGATTTTTGTTGGCAGACTAAAAGAATTTTGTTTTTCCATCTTAAATAATTTTTTTATTGATGGGTTTATATTTGACATAATGGGCTGGTGAATAAATGGAATTACTTTACATATATTTAACACCTACAGTATATCAGGTCTTTCTTTCAGTGCCATTTTCTTTTGGTAGTATGCAAAATGGAAGGTCTAACCTGAGGGTATGACAATATGATTAGAATTGAAAGTCATTCCCCTCTGTCCTCACAGCCACTATGATAAAAATATAAGAAAGTGATTATGAGAATAGAAAAAAGCTTTAGTTCATTTATATTTGATGACATATGAAAAAATAATCTGACCTATAGACATTGTGATTCATACTGGATATGGAAATAAGGAAGCCTTCACTGCTTAATTTCAATGGAATTACTGCATTATTTACATCATTATAAACCAGGACCAAAGTATAACCTAAACGCACTATTACAAGGTTGGGCATGAAAATAAGGTGACAGCACAGGTACTTTTCAGAGAGACATCTTAAATCAGCCTGATCAAACTCGCATAATGTGATAGTTATTGTCTTCCTGTATGGATATATGTCAAGGAATATGGCATGGTGTGTGTGGGATCATATTATATATATAATGTGAGTGTTAGACATCAGAAAGACATTGGCTGAACTCTGCATTAGTGTTGGGACGTGTTAGTTTCAGTTTTCACTACATTGCCCTTATGATTTATAATTAAACGTATTACAAACACTTTTTCATCCAGTTATAAGAGAAACAATATGTACACTCAGATTTCACAGGTTGATTTTAAGCCTGCAATCCCCCCCCCTTTTTTTTTTTAAACCTTAGAAGCAGTGGAAATAAGCTGTAAGCACAACACTGACATATCATCAGCATTTAAGTTGATATGGAATGCATGCTAGCGAACGGCTGCCCATTTGTACACCCAACAGATATGGAGCAACATTAGCATTTATATGGAGTCATGTTTCTGGCTTTTAGTTCTGTTTTAGTTTCCACCAAACCTTAAGGGAAATATCTGGCTCTTTAGCAGTTAAATACTCCTCTGTGTTCACCAGTTAGATGCTAACTTTGTTTGCCATACAGAGCCGGGCAGGTAGTGTGTAGTGGATTTTTAAAAGCTGTTTCTCAATAAAAAACGACTGCCTGCTGCAGCCAAAGATTATGCTAATGAGAGCAGTGAGAGGGAACCAAAACAATGAGCTGAAAGAGGCTGCAATTCTCCTTAGAACTGATCACAACTGCAGAGTCTGGAGGTAGGTTTGTCACTATGATTAACTCCTTTCACATACAAGTGATTACATACGTATATATCTCTATCTATATATATATAGATAGAGATATATATGTATGTGCATTTACATTAGTATAATAGTATTTCTCATACCATAGGGTATAGGGTGTCACTTTTTGTAAATGTGGCACTTATTACCACAAACCAATTTAACTGTAACAGAAAGGATGTTGCTGTTTTCATGCAGCATGCTATTTCACTATTCAGTATTCTGTTTTAGTGTTGCTGCCCCTAACACATTCTGCTCTGCATCACCAAAGCAAGGTGAAGCAGGATACTGACATGCATTAGCTTTGACCCTACCAAAACATTTACATACACGAAACACAAACCGTGCCTGTTGATGCCCCCATAAACGTGACACATGTGTGATGCGCCTGTCATACACAGACCGTGTCACTGTGACCGTATGACATTGTGACAGAGCTCGTATGCCTATGTGCAATTTTGTTCATGTGTTAGAGGTGGGAGTGTGCGGTGTTTGCATTTTGAATGTGTTTATGTAGCTACATTTATGCTGCCTGACTTTGACACTGCTGGTTCGCCTCCATCCTGCAGGTCAGCTGGGGTTTCATTGTTGGCCTTAAATATTCATGGGCACATTGAGTAGCTAAATGAAGGCATAAGTACACTGTAAAATTTGCAGTTGGTCAGATGTCACAGACTTCATGGATACAATTTAGTGTATCATCTGACATTCACTGTAATGCCAATTAATATGTTAAGAACATAAAAAGAAACTCTAATGACATGTATGCATTATGAACTAATCCACAATGAGATGGATACCATTAAGACTAAAGGTGCTATGCAGTAAAAAGGTGTGCTTTATGAGGGTGCTTTTTATAGGTATGCATCTATATAATTCTAACATAGACTCTCACCTTTGATGCTTGCAGCCATTACTTTGTCCCTGACCATGTTTTCCCTCTTGATAACATGAGCATTGGGGTCGAATTCTTTTACAGTTTATCATTACACTCTTGGACAAAAGTGATCAAGGCATTTGCACTGCAGGCTACCAGACCAACTGGTTGCACCAGTTTTAAGTTCAAACTTAAGGTCTTTTCATAGCAAGAGCCACATGAATAAATGGTGCGATACATTCACATGAAATCAGATGTGAATTAGTGTGAATACCTGAAATGAGCCTGACGGGACCCAGCCGGTACTTGAGGGTTTGGGCCGGGCTTAGTCAGAAATTTAGAAATTATATTCGGATTGGTTTCGGACACTGCACTCTTTGGCACTGGTTGGATTTGGACAGAAATACAGCTGCATGTGGCCTGATTCATGCTCTAATGTGAATATGCATTTTAAAACATAAATGTCACTGAATGAAAAAAGCTCTATCACGGCTGGCTCCGGACCTACTTTAAGATGTTTGTGGCAGTTTTAGTTGCTGGCTCAGGTAACCCTGCATGTGAAGAGGCAGAGGAGGAATTTGTGCTGTGTGTCTGAGGCAATTTATGGGAGATAACTATAAAATTGTGAATTTCCTTAGGTAAAGCATTACTTTAACACATTAATAAATATATCTAGTAATGAGGCATGGTGAGCAAATAGCAACAAATGCACTGGGAGAACAATTTATGTTGATTCTAAAAAAAGAAACAATCTATGTTTCTAATCACTAGATTAGATAATTGAACTGATAAGATCTTTAATGGGCCTAGCTGCTTAGGCTGGAAAACCTTGGCACCATGCACGCCAAACTTGATTGAATCAACCTTGATATGAAAAACTATGAACACCATTTTGTCACACAGAGGAATTTGTTGTTAATTGACAGGATATTGGTTAAAAAATATTATTGTGTGAAAAAATGCATGAAGAATTCACCTCCAGTGTAAAAAGACCTTTAGCCGAGTTATAAGGGAAGTATTTTCACTTCCAGCTAGGACAACCACTACAATGACTCTGGCTGTTGAATGTTGTCCAGGAATATCATGTAAAATCATGTAGGTATGAATTTCGAATGTTTTTTTTTGCATCTCTTAACAAGTGTTGTTAGTTTTTGGCACTATGGCAAAAGTTAGTCCTTCCAGAACTTGGATTTTTAGGCAAACATGACCCAACTCGACTCTGTACCTTAGCAACACAAACAAAAAGCTAACTTAACCTAACTCAGTCACCCAGCTGTCCCTCTCTTGCCAAGGTTAGCATCCCCTCATCCTCTGTGCTTCCATCCTTCTCCTTAATGGCTTATTTGATGATAATTAACCCTGAATCCTACAGAGACAGGCCAGTGAGAGATTGATAGCCTCGTCGGCCTGCAACACCTGTTCTGCTACAAGGCTCACAGTTACCGAACCATGGCCAAATATGACTGCCCTGGAGCCCCACATGTTAATGTCAAAGACAAACACAGGTCCTCCCCAGTGGCCTGGGCTTTCTGTACAGGGCAGCGTTGTGACCACAACCTCTGATTACACTCATTATTCCACTCAAGGCTGGCTGCTTCAAGGGGGCATCTTTTGGTCCCTTTTGTTCCATTTAGCTACAGCGTCCCATAAAATGTCCGTTCATCCACTGCTACACATCTTCTTGAATACAGATGCTCTGGCTTATTGAAAAACATTTTTCATCAAGCCAGTCTTTTAGTTAGTAAAGCCTGTTTACAGAAGGTGCACATTTGGGAATTTTGCAGTATGTGGAGACTGTACAATTGACAGGTGAAGTGAAATTGTGTCAGAGGTTTTTATTTTAACAGTGGTTGCTGTTTTGCAGACTTATTCATTCTACATTGAACATTCTTTTTATTATTCACCACCTTGCTTTAAAACATGCATGCAGACCAACTTAGAAAAATCTACCTACACATGTAGCATACTTGATTTTGTTGTCAGTGTTTATCACACTTTTTTTTTTTTTTTACCACTGTAAAATTAATCATGTCTTTGCTGATTGGCATTTCCAGGTTTCACTGTTACTGTGAACAGATGTTAATTACTTTCTTCCTGCACTTTAGCTGAGATGCTTCTCACTCCTGTAGGTGGAGGCCCTGGTCGTCTTCTCAGCATGTTGGGGTGAAGCATGGGCCTCTGTCATGTTTGCTGCAGTGGGGCTTTCAGGGAATAATTGAATGCAGAAAAGTGTTTAATTTTTCATAAACAGAGGAACCACTGAATGCACACAACTAACAACGTACCCCAAAGCAGATGTAGAATGTTTTTAATTTATGGAGAACTGAGGAAAATGGGCAGATGGAGCAAGAGGAGGTGGAGGCATGCTGAGGGGCTCCACTTTTTTCTCTTTTCACCTCACAAACAAGAGCAGCCTGTGAGCGTGCACCACAACGCACACATACTCCCTCACGCCACTGAAAGAATCAAGCACATGCACAAACACAGACATGTACCACCCCCACGATTTCCATGCACACTTCCCACTGTTGACATCACTTCCACACACGTATCCCCCCTTTTCAACACAATCCCCCTCTCTCCTGCAACCCACAACAAAGCGCACATGGATACATCCCCCTCCCATACACACACGCACACACGTTGCACCACCATCAGCCCCTTAAATACACATACACTGGCAAATCCTTAGGGTTCGACTGGACTCGATGGAGAACACCCAGTAATGAACAGCCTCATGCACTCTACAGATTCTCCAGTAACTAGACAGGCTTCATTCTGGTGGGCCATATGTAGGTATGAATATGCATGGGAATCTGTCATACAGGCAGCAAGAACTACATATATATGATGCCAAGGGTCACCACTGTGAGAAGTGAAATTATCTCTCTACTGGGCATTTGAGATGGAAGACTGCATTTGGGAGGCGTAGGTGGACTGTGAATCATGCTAATGTGTAAATATAGTCCTTGGTTCACTTTTGGAGGACAACATTGATTGAGAAGTTAGGCCGATATCTGTTTTCATTAGAGGAAGAGGAGAAATAGTGAAGTTAGTGGATGGTGCAGGTGCATTTTGCAGATACACCAAGGCTGCACTTGGAGATAATGTAATGTAAAACCAAGGTGATACTGTGTGTAATACAGTAAAAGGACTATTTATCAGTTGCTCATCTGTTAAGCAAATAATTATTTTATAGTTGTATTATATGATGATCATAGCTTATATTAGTATGGTGTATAGGCTGACTGTCCCTTTATTTTCCATTGTAAAACAAACCATTATAAACGGTGCTGGGCTCTGAGGTGATTCTCATATTGTGTAGTGGGCACAGTTGGAAGTGCAGGTCAACATATGTGAAACAATTAAGAAAATTTTTGAAGCATCACAAAGTTTTGAAGCACTGTAGCAATAAATCATTTTATTGATTTAACTGGTTAGAGTCAGCAGGAGGCCAGCCAGAGAACGACTCTAATACATGTGCTCTATGGGCCCCAAAACACAGAGGGCAGAAATACTGTTTCAGCATATGCAACATCCTAGAACATGTTATTCAGTTGTTGTTGTTGTTTTTTTTTTGCCTGGTAAATATAAAACTACAAAACCTTACAGGGTTTTCTTTTTAAACAAATATTCACCGACTACAATATCTGTGCCCATTGAACAGGAGTACTTTTGCTTTATCTCAGCTTCTCTATGTCTTTCTTTTAGTGGTATTTGATTGCACAACTTCTCTTGCAGGTTTTGCTAACTGACATGTTTGGAGTTGTTTTATCTGTCCCAACTCACCTGTCTCCTGATTTCTAAACCCATGTTCTTCTTGTAAAAAAGAAAAGATATTTTTGTGAGCCAGACCACAGTTCCAACAAGCACAATTATCTCCAGCTATTAACTATTTATTTGCGGTGGCATTAGACCAGCTTCACAGAAACACGTGTCCTCGGGCATGGCCCGGGCGGCCTCACTGTCCCGCAGTCTTTCTGCTGTAAATTCCCCACTTAAAATTTCATGATCTCCGCTCGGCAGGATACCACTTCCATCATGAAAGAGTCCTCAAACCTAATAACCGTTACTACTCTGACTGAGCCATCAAAAACCTATTTGTTTCAACAAAAGCCCTCTCCCCCATGCAATGCTGCTGGGTAATAATGCCAGATAGGTTTCAAGGGCAATGAATTGTGGAATTGCCATTTTTTTCCTCTCTGTCTGTCCCTCTCTTTCTTTCTTTCCTCACTCTCTCTCAAGATCATTATATTAAACACTTAATTATTCATTGGTAATGCCTGTCATGGTGAAATATTATCCTCTGCCAATCTGAATGCATCATACTGCATAGGCCTGCCTCTCTTCCCGAGGTTAATGGCACAGCCCTCACTTGCATTAGCTTGGCTAAATGCAGTGCACCTCATAAGTCAAAGTTCCCTAAGTGACTGGAGAAGTCATCACCTCAAGCACTCTCTTTTTCTTTCTCCTTCAGCATGTGGGTCAATAAGATCCCCCTCACACAGGAACTGGCCCCAAACACACACACAGGTGTTCACACTGAACCTTTATTGTTGTATCTGAAGGATGGTTTGGGCTTGACAGAGCAGTTACATTTAGATGGGACTTGCCATCAGTGCTTTTAAAGGTGAGGGGTAAATGAATCACTACTCGTGCTGTGCACTCATTGCAGCCATAGATGGCCTCTATAGAGTGCAGAGTGTTATGACTAAATGATGAGACAGACATTACTCATTCTGTACGACGTGCTGAATTTGGACAGACATAAACAGTATTAAACTGATTACAGGAGGCAGTGGTGACAAGGATCTCTCAGGTCTGATGTGAAGATGCATGGCGTCCTCCTCGTGTTAATACACTCTGTAATGCAATATTTCTTCAGCAAATATGCAGTGCTAACAAAAAAAAATTGTTTTTTGCACTTAAGTAAATTTATGTTGATTTCATCTCCCTGATACTGCTAAAATGAAATTCATCAACTAGTTAACAGCGTGTTACACATAATAGGAAGTCCTTCTGGAATTAAAAAAAATAAATAAGTTGTGTGCCAATAACTGTGTTGTGCTGACATGTGGGTAAACATTTCACCAGCACTGCAGCTTTTCTCTGTTGCAAATAAAATGAATACCAAATACAATTAATTTCATTTGAAGGGAGGTCAATCTGTTTTAACCCTCGCTGAATGAAATAGCAGAGAAAAGGGGCAAAAAGATGCTGGAGATTAATACCTTGACTTAAAAGCCAATATGGATCATTATTTTACAGCATTCTGTTACCTGGTTAAACATGTATGAATTTATGTCAGCACATTATTACGGGCGCCTGTAAAAATACGCCTTTACTGCCCTGATGCTTACCTCATCACTGGGCATCTGGTAAAGATTGCAGAAGGGGAAAAGCAAAGTTATTGGAAAAGCTTGCAGTTTTTCTCCGTGGATTGTGTACCCTCTCAAAGGGATAATACAATGTTCTTACTTTTGTAATTTGATCTGAATCTTCAGAAAATATATCAATTGCTCGTCAATTTCAAGATACCCCTTAACTTCTTAACAGTTGTAATATATTTTGTATATTTGGGACTACCTACAGACCCATCTTTTATTCTTGAAGTAGAGCTGCTTAATGTTTTTTCTTTTGCTTTCATACTTTATATGCTCATTAAAACAGAGAGAAGGGAGTCTCTCAAGGGGCCGTCAAAAATACCATGGCTGGTTCTTTTAAGTCATTTGTTTGTTATTAGTTAATGACTCCTGAAGTCCAACAGCACATTTGAGTGATGAAATTTGTGACCTTCACTTCACAGTTGACTCTCCTCACTGTAGAGCTCATTAGTGAACCATCTAATCTCATTAGATGATGCTGGGCTAAGATGGCACAGTGACAAAGTAACCAGCCTCGCTCTCTCTCTCTCTCTCCCTCTCCCTCTTTGGTTTGGACCAAGAGCAGAAACAGGTGTGGGAGCGGGCGTACAAGTCTGGGACAGGCGGAGTCCTCGCTAACCCGTCTCCTCTAATTGCTGTGGATGCCAGTATGCTCGCTATTCCCTGCCTTTCATAACAGTTGGTGTTTGGCAAGAGGCTTTTATGTTGATTTTAGCTGATGCTTTGCTACTTATTGTGTCTCTGTCAAAGGAATGCTTTTGCATCCTCAGTAGCACTGAAACGTGCGGGTTCCTCGTGGGTGTGGATGCCAACTGCTCCAAAACATGTTACAGAGAAAGAAACTTCCAGAGACAATCTGACATTGATTTAGTATTTTTTTTCTGTAACTATTTCCAAGAAACCTCTGCATATAGATAAAGAGATGGAGGCACTGCAGCACAGCTGTGGAGATTAAACAGTGTATGAGCAGTCTTACCAGATTCACCAACTCCTCAAGCCTTAGGCATATAGGGCTAGCTATTTCCATGTTGACCACAAAGATAATCAAATTTTTGCTTGCTGTAACACATTAAGGTCTTAAATCATTCATGCCAGTCATTTCTTGCCATATCATACTTGAACTTTGTTCTGGAGTCTGATAACAACAAGCTTGTTTTCTGATACAACTCACTAACCCGTTTACCCTAAACCAATGCTAACCTCAGCTTCAAACTTAGATTTTACTCCTCTGTCTGAACATTTTCTCTGCCTGGCTCATATTCCAGATCATTTGCAGCATATTTATTGTCTCTGCTTATTTAAATAATCACTGGCATGTCAGAACACATTATGGCCCTCTGTCAAGGTAATAACACATCGTCATTGCTGTTGGGAAGCAAATATTAAACCATAGATCAACATTTAACAATGCATAATGGACTGGATCTGCATGTTCCAGTTTCCATTTCAGCTGGCCGTCGGCTATATTGGAATAATTTAATGCTCCAAATAATATAAAAAAGCCCATTGTTATTATTGCTTTTTTTGATAAATAGTTAAAAGAATCCGTGTTACATGTATTATGGAAAGTTGAGGCGGTTTGTGTGTGACAGTCATTTCACTATGATGTTAGCGAACCTGTGCCTTTGTCTTTTTGTAAAAACAGTAGAGTAACAAAAACTGTGTAAACCAAAAGCACATATACTGTATGAATCATTCCCTGATTTATTTATGCCTCTGTATATTTATAATGTAGCAGTGGCATAACTAGTGTTTATGCCGTTTACCTTTTAGAGACCGTACCGTGTGTTGTGGCACATTTTGCACAGAATTCCTAGCACTTTGTCTTTCTGTATTAAACACTTACATGTACATGCAGTATATAAGATTTAAAACTGCAACAACTGATTGTTTGGTCAGTGGGGGCAAAGGAAACAACCTGTAAACACAACACTGATGTATTATCACAATTGAAGCTGATTAGGCAAACTTGGTAGCATGCAGTTGTCTACTGACACATCCAGCATTTATGGAGGCCTTGACAATATGTGTGTGTGTTACCAAAAGAGGCTCAGATGCTTTGTGTATATATTTGTTGTTTAATATACAGTGCAGTATCTTAAAAGCTCCTGGGGGATGGACCAGACCAACTTGAGTAGAAATTCTTTTTTTCCAGGTGTGCACACTCAAACTCACTCTCGCTCCTTCCTTGTCTTGACTATGTGGTGATTTTGCTCAAAGTTCAATGAACCATCACTTGGAATGGAAACTCTCCAACTGATCCTGAGCAGTGTGTGTTGGGTGCCTGGC
Source organism: Monopterus albus (assembly GCF_001952655.1). Classification (NCBI taxonomy): domain Eukaryota; kingdom Metazoa; phylum Chordata; class Actinopteri; order Synbranchiformes; family Synbranchidae; genus Monopterus; species Monopterus albus. The sequence continues at coordinate 2,965,827 of NW_018127893.1, read as the reverse complement.
CTGCAATGTTTCCCTCAGGGATCCCCCCTCTTGGATCAGCTGTTGCTAGCTGAGGCAGCAGCTAACAGAGCCCTGGGGAGCTCCAGGTGGGTCTGATTAGCTCTCCATGGAAGAAAGGGGTCAAGGGAAGGCATCTCAGGTTACCTTTGCAGAGGAGCAAAAGAACAGAAAAGGGAGAAGGGGAAAAAAAGAAAACGATGTGTGGCAAACAGGCAAATGAGTGGTTGTGCGGTGGTGAGTCGGGAATTATACACATTGGCCGAGGGCTCAATTTTCCTGCAATCAGCATGACACCTGGCCTCATCTTAATTACTCATGATTCCTCACATAATCCATTGCCCATCTTCCTCACTGTCTGAAGCCCTCTAAGCTCCATTCAGTGCTGTAGTAAATGGACAAAAGCCAGGAATGAAAAAGGGTCCTCTCTTTGGGGCCTAATCCAATTAGATAACTCTTAGAAAACCGTGAGTAGAGTTTCACATCCCTTAAAAGTAGACATGAACTCTGGCAACCTCTGTGACCTTAGAAAATGCCATCTTGTTAAGAGTCACAGCAGGGACCTCTATCCCTCTCTCGATCTCTCTGACTAGAGGGTATGGGTATGTGTGTGTGTGTGTGTGTGTGTGTGTGTCTGAGAAAGAGACAGACAGAAGGATAAATGGTCCTGACTTCCATAGCAGCCAGTCTTCATCTCACCCAAGTCTAAAGTAGATCAGTATCTGAAGGGTCTCTCCTGATAGTTGTATAATCTGCTTGTGTTTGTTTTTAGTTTAAACTTAATTTACTCTTTAATACTTTTATGTAAACAACACAAGAGCCACTGCAGCATATAAAACTACAGAAACTGCACTACAGAGACCTATCTGATTTATTCATATTTACAGAATCATACATGCCTTAGGTGATGTCTTTGCCAGCAAATACATGAATATGTATTGCTGCTTTTTGAGACCTGCTATGACTTACACATTTGCCACACATCTCCCATTTTTATTCACACTAAAACGTTTCAGGCGGTGCATTGAAAAGCCAGCCTCTTTTAGTTTTGAAACACTTCTAAGTATCATAAATATGTGATATCCCCTGCCAAAGTGGCGTGGCCTCAGACTGCCCCTAAATATTTAGTAAAGGGGACCACTGGCTAGCCTTCATAATACCTCATAATGTCCTTACATAGTGATCAAACAATGAAATTTAATCAGTGGCCTCCAGTCTACTTCCCATAAAAAAGTGTTCTGAAATATAAAGTTCATTTCTATGAATATTAAGCAGCATATCTGTTGAATATTTCATTTGATCTGCACCTTTAATAATGCAAAATGAGAAATAGAGCATTTGTCCTTTTTCCTATATATGATGACTTTGTCTACTGTTGCATATATGACATATTGTATTACAAGCTGTGGTATCTGTAATATAGGTGTGGTTTAAAATGGCACCTACTGCAGTGGATATTACACCACAGCTTAGGGCATATTGGCTGTCACTGAAATGTAGTGAATCAGAATGATGAGGGTTTAAGTAAATGTCCAAAGTGAAGCATTGCTTGACACCTGCACACTCTTGAACCTTTATGGGAGTTAACTTTGAATTAGCTGTAGGTGGCTGGAGACGGGAAGTGGAGCAGAAAAGACAAGTGGCAGATTTATTTTGACGATATTAAATGACCTGCAACAAATAAAAATACTAAAATAGTGAAAGCTCTCTGCACAGCTTTGGATGCTTATCTAGTATAATTGTATGACATTATAAGGATGCAAATTAAGTGTGTAGACATAACGCTCCTGTTGGAAAAAGCCTTGAGGCTGTCTCCCCCTTTGTTTCCTTCCCCTCTCAGCCATGTTCTAATTGTATTATCCCCGTCATTTTAGTTATTTGCTTCTCTCTCCTTTTCTGTCTACCTCCCCTGAATGCCTTTGTATGCACAGTCATCAAGGTGATAATTGTATTGCCAGTTCCCCAGTAAGAGACGTTCTTAATTATTTCGGCATTAGGCGGTAGTTATACAGGCAATTAATGCTTGACTTCACAATTATATACTTTGTTTGATTGCCTTTTATCAGCAGGATACAATGGGCTTATTTGCTGCTGACAAGAGGAACACCGCAGTTTTATACAAAAGATAAGTGATGTGACATTCCCTGTATGGCTTCCATTCATATGCAAACATTGCATGTTGCGATGAAATGCTTTTAATCTCACAAACAGCCCACACATGAAAATAGTTACATGAAAATGTGCGGACACTGAATGAGCTGTCAAGCCATGAAAAGCAGCTTGGGTCAGACTTGACGCCTGCTTCACCAGTCTCATCCTTTTTAAAATCTCCTTCTCATTATTCAGTTGCGTCTGAAATGTTGACACTGTCCTTGGAATGCTTGTTTCCTCCTGATGTGGTCTACCATGTTTTAATGTGCTGACAAGTTGTTTGATCTTTCCAGCTTTATTGTTTTTTGATGTGGTTTCTCTGTATTATCTTTTTGTGATATCTGTAACAGTAATATTCTTAATATATGTTGCTAATCAGTGACTGTGCTTTATAATTTGATTCAGGCCTAATTACGCTGTGGTACACACCTGGCACTAGCCTCCACAACCACATTCCTCAGTCTTTAAAGGCTTGGCCCAGGCATCAAAGCCGCCTGGGTTTGATGATGTTTTGGCACTGTTCTGGGTTGACTGCAACTTAGATGGGATTACTGTATTTCATGTTAAAATAGGCCTTGGCTCTTCATTTCAAAGTAACAGGATATAAGTATTTTTCAGTGTCAAAACCTAAGAGAAAAATTACATGAGAGACTACAATAAAGGAAACAGAAAAGCGCATGCAGTCTCTAAATATGCATTGTATTACCATTTAGAAATATTTTAGCAATTCCTTCATCCTTAGTCATTGTACTCCATCACTGATATTATAGCCATATGCAGCAGACTAGGTTTAGCACACCTCTTTTTAACAGATCAGTCCACTGACAGTCCAGTGAAGTGCACCTCTGGGCAGAACCTTAACCGAATGCTCTTGCTTGCCAACTTATTACAAGCTAAATTAGGCTCCGATATTGCTACTCAGCACATCAGATGTCGAATTCAATAACAACTCTTTTCATGACACCTGATGGCATAGGCAGAATGAAAGGTTGACGCCAGTATTCAAATGAAAGTAAATTCAATACTCAGAGTCCACAGATGTGCGTTTCTATTGTTTGCTAACTGCCAGGTCTTTGCTTATTCAGCTCTTAATTATTGTTTGTAACTGCCAAGTTGAGTTAGTTTTTGGCTGTGACATTGATTTATGATGAGGTTGGAACTGCATTACTGATGCAGTCATAATTGCACTCTATCTAATTTCATCACTAAAAAAGACAAATTTTAAAGCTGCATTGCGTGATTTTTCTTTTTTGACCACTAGAGGGCAGAGAGATTTCAAAAGAAATTTTGTCTAATTACGGATCCATTACGAGACTGAAACAGTGCTACTGATGCAGCACGAACTACTCTAACTTTCTTAATTATTAAAAAAAAATTATTTTAAAGTTGCATTTGGTAATTTCTACCTATGAATATTCCACTGAACAGCAACAAATGTAAGCTCAATACTCACTTTTAGTTCTGAACTGGTCCACCAACTCCTGAGGAAAATATTTTCCCCTATACCCGTCATAAGCTTGATGATAACACTTGTTATTAGTGATTGAATTGTTTCTTTATTGTCATTGCTGTGTAATTCTTATCCTTGACAAATTTGTCTTGATAAACAAATTGTTATAATGAATAAATAAAAGAATTACACAACACTTAACAGTAATGATGTATCAGCTTGTAAAGCTAGAGAGAAATTGACAGATACTGTAATTGTGTACAGAGCTCAGAGAAAGCAATGCTTGACTCGGATGTCTCCTGCATAATTTATTCTAGAAACAGTGTTTAGTGCACATTTATTTTTCAATATAAAATGTAAAGTTTTTTTTTTAAATTATTTTTATTCATCATTGACTCTATTATAGAGAACTTGAGCTCTAGTGATGGAATACAGATGGAAATATGCCACACTAGATGTTTAAGATTCAAAAGATTTCATTGCAATTGATATGGAACCTTCAGTACACTTTGTATGTACCATATGCAACAAGTGGTGCACTGTTGGTGACTAAGATCAACTCGCATTTGGCTGTTTTTTTCAATGTAAAAGCCACAGTGGGTTAGGGCTGTTGTCCATGAATGGCTTTCACAGAATTAGGACTCAGTTTTTAAATGAACATTTAATAATCTGATGTTAGCTGTGGTGGTTAAATGTGTGTTGAAAGTGAGGCAGCTTTGTGAAAGTCAGAGTTAAGTCCAAAAGAAGCTGATTAATCAGTAACCTCACCTTTTAACTGGGCCGAGGCCATGATCTATTACAGTAGGTAAAGCAAAAATAATGACAAACAATAATAGCAAGTGTAGCCTAGCAAAGTCATAAGCAGTTTCAGTCCTCATTGTAGGGTTACATTGACTTACAGTGCCTTGCGAAAGTATTTGGCCCCCTTGAACTTTGCGACCTTTTGCCACATTTCAGGCTTCAAACATAAAGATATAAAACTGTAATTTTTTGTGAAGAATCAACAACAAGTGGGACACAATCATGAAGTGGAACGAAATTTATTGGATATTTCAAACTTTTTTAACAAATAAAAAACTGAAAAATTGGCCGTGCAAAATTATTCAGCCCCCTTAAGTTAATACTTGGTAGCGCCACCTTTTGCTGCGATTACAGCTGTAAGTCACTTGGGGTATGTCTCTATCAGTTTTGCACATCGAGAGACTGAAATTTTTGCCCATGCCTCCTTGCAAAACAGCTCGAGCTCAGTGAGGTTGGATGGAGAGCATTTGTGAACAGCAGTTTTCAGTTCTTTCCACAGATTCTCGATTGGATTCAGGTCTGGACTTTGACTTGGCCATTCTAACACCTGGATATGTTTATTTGTGAACCATTCCATTGTAGATTTTGCTTTATGTTTTGGATCATTGTCTTGTTGGAAGACAAATCTCCATCCCAGTCTCAGGTCTTTTGCAGACTCCATCAGGTTTCCTTCCAGAATGGTCCTGTATTTGGCTCCATCCATCTTCCCATCAATTTTAACCATCTTCCCTGTCCCTGCTGAAGAAAAGCAGGCCCAAACCAGGATGCTGCCACCACCATGTTTGACAGTGGGGATGGTGTGTTCAGGGTGATGAGCTGTGTTGCTTTTACGCCAAACATAACGTTTTGCATTGTTGCCAAAAAGTTCGATTTTGGTTTCATCTGACCAGAGCACCTTCTTCCACATGTTTGGTGCGTCTCCCAGGTGGCTTGTGGCAAACTTTAAACAACACTTTTTATGGATATCTTTAAGAAATGGCTTTCTTCTTGCCACTCTTCCATAAAGGCCAGATTTGTGCAGTATACGACTGATTGTTGTCCTATGGACAGAGTCTCCCACCTCAGCTGTAGATCTCTGCAGTTCATCCAGAGTGATCATGGGCCTCTTGGCTGCATCTCTGATCAGTCTTCTCCTTGTATGAGCTGAAAGTTTAGAGGGACGGCCAGGTCTTGGTAGATTTGCAGTGGTCTGATACTCCTTCCATTTCAATATTATCACTTGCACAGTGCTCCTTGGGATGTTTAAAGCTTGGGAAATCTTTTTGTATCCAAATCCGGCTTTAAACTTCTCCACAACAGTATCTCGGACCTGCCTGGTGTGTTCCTTGTTCTTCATGATGCTCTCTGCGCTTTAAACAGACCTCTGAGACTATCACAGTGCAGGTGCATTTATACGGAGACTTGATTACACACAGGTGGATTCTATTTATCATCATTAGTCATTTAGGTCAACATTGGATCATTCAGAGATCCTCACTGAACTTCTGGAGAGAGTTTGCTGCACTGAAAGTAAAGGGGCTGAATAATTTTGCACGCCCAATTTTTCAGTTTTTTATTTGTTACAAAAGTTTGAAATATCCAATAAATTTCGTTCCACTTCATGATTGTGTCCCACTTGTTGTTGATTCTTCACAAAAAATTACAGTTTTATATCTTTATGTTTGAAGCCTGAAATGTGGCAAAAGGTCGCAAAGTTCAAGGGGGCTGAATACTTTCGCAAGGCACTGTAAATGATAAAAATGACAGTACAGCATAGTAAAGGTGTGCTCTTCCTCAACTCAGTCATTTTGAATAATGTCATACACCTTCACTCTCTGAATCTTTTTCTTTGGGACCCAAATTCCCACTGGGATGCTTTCCAGTAATATATTAATAATAAAAAATATATCATTTGTATTTGCTAATTTAGGGTTTGAGAAGCACTTAGTTCAAAGAGGGTAAAGAGGACAGTAGCTTGTGCCACAATAGGCTCCATTATCTGCACCTACTTGTCTAGTATCTACACACACACAAACTCCATACACACTGGCATCCACCCCCACACACACATGCACAGCAGTCATCGCCCATGCAGCAGGACATACATCAAGACCACCGTGTGGACATCAAAGATCAAATTACAGCTCCCAGTATGAGAGACATTGATAACCCCAATGTCAGTAGGAATCCAATCAAAATCTAAATTGTGCCCCACTAAAATGGCCCCCTTGATTAGTTCTCCAGTAAAATCCATTTCCTGCCCTTGTGCCTGTTTTAGACAGTTTATTTCCCCTGTGGTATCAAGCAATAGGTCCGACCCAGGACTCCTATCTCAGAAGGCCTGGTGTGATTTGTGTCTGTCTGGAATGCTTTACAGGAGCCTGATGCTTCTGTCCACCCTCAAACATTCCCAGTGATCATACGACCCTCCTGTTAGCTTGTCCAATGTTATCACCATGAGCTGAACTAAATGGCCAGCGTTTTCAGAAAATTATGATACTTTTAAAATGTATTTATTTTTTTTATTTTGTAGTCCTGAAAGGTATGCTGTAGCTGTCTTGCAGACAAGCAGAAAGAGACACCACAGACATAATGCTGATCCATTTAGTCTCTCTATCACAGGAACTGTCACAATTCACTCACTAAGCAAAAAGTCTTGTCGCCTGATAAATAGTCTTCTACTTCAGAATGTTCAAATGAAGTTACATCTTTTGCTGCTGCATCATTAATACATCCTGCATGTTTTATGTAAATTAAATGTAACACTTCCAGTAATATATCTCTTTTGTGTGTTCATTTTTATTACACTTCCTGGAGTGTATGTTGCCACTGTCTTTTCATTCCTGACTGTAAGTTGCTGTTAAACCTAATTTATGTCTTGAAAAATGACCCCAGAGCACAGGTTTTATAGTTCATTCATCCTTCTTCTTCTAGGAAAAAAAGACTTTTGGAGCACCGGAAAAAGAAATAATTGATTGCTGATTGCAGTTACATCCAGTGTTGATGGTTGACTGTAGGTACTCTGTCATGTGCATATGGAATGTGCATTATATTGTTAGTTCGGTAATAATTTAAACAGTTGTCCTTGATTAAGGGCATTGGGTGGTAAAGGGGCACTTCACCCATTTCACAGTTGATGTTCAGTTTAATTGTAAGAAGTACTACTGAGCCTGTGAATGACATTTACTAATGAATTGCTTGTAATATGAATGCCATTTTGAACTCATGACACTGAAGAGGTCTGATTCAGAAAATTAAACATTTGTGGTGGTTTGGGTCTCTGAGATTCCAGTCTGTAAAACATAGATAAATATGATAAGTATTTACAGAATCTAAATTTAACTTTTGGCAAACAAAATAAAGATATAAACTGGTCACGTATTGCCCACATGGCATATAAAACTTCAAATATCTGTAACAACTTAAACAATGAATTCAGTAAAGTGCAGAATGTTTGAATAGTGGTCCCAAATGACTTACTGTAGTTTAAACATCTTAAAAAACCAAATTAATACTCATTATATGATCTAATTTCACTGTTACTTGGCCTCAAGTTGCAAGTTGTTACATGCAATTTTATCAAAGAGCAGAAATTCCATGTTAATGCACAGAAACACAAAACGCAGTGTCCTATTGACCTGCATCTTTTTAGAGGCAAGGCAGCAGAGTTAAATGCCACTAATCCTCCGTCCTCTGTAGAGCAGTTATTTATCATTGGACTTGACAAAAGGTGATTTGTTTACTCAGAGAACCGCCCCTTTAGATATGCATCACGCCGGCTTTTTCAGATTCAATCTTCTCTGTCTGGTGGAAGTGTGTGACAGCCTGACACTTTGACTTGTGGATGTTGTGTGTTACACATATAAAGTTTACCTAAATGGAAATTGACCATTCTGGGATGTTTTACAGCAGAATCACCAAATTTAATGTATTGACATTATTGACCTCTTCACGGGCTGAAGAAGGGGTTCTGGTGACCTCAGCCAGGAAACACAGTGAGGAAGATCAATACAACAAAGTCAGAGTTCGCTCGGCTCCCCTGGCCAGTTGATTGCAGAATGAACTCCATTAAAAGTTTCCAAGGCCCAAAAGTCAAACACCATCTGGCTCAGATGTCAGAAAGCCTCTGCAGGAAAATCCAAAAACATGTTGGTAGTGATGGAGTTTGTTCTGGGGGATTTAATTGCAGGTGCACCTGTACTGATAACTCAAAGATTTTTGCACAGGGAGGATTTGTTAACGGGAGCTGTGTCTGAGATTAAAGTCAGAGGACAAAACTTCACTAAGCCCTGTCCAAACCACATGTTTCTGGCCCAGTGACATCCACGACTCCATTGACAGCTGTCCTGTTAGATCTGCAGCTGTGTCGCTGCAGCGGAACACAGAGCTCCAAGCCAGTCGCTTCTCTGCAGCTCGGTGTTTTACTTGACGCAGCCATCGCATATCCATTGTGTCATTTGGCGACACCTCTTTCTGTGAGGACACCTCCCATAGTCATTACTCTAATTGTCCAGTTTGTCTTGTCAATGAAGAGCATACAGAATGAAATTCGGCACTGGAGTTGCCACCATAGCATCGATTTGATTCAGTAGTCAAACTTGGGAAGACTACAGTAATTGCATTCGCAAATTAAGCACCCCACCACACACACGTGGACACACACACCCTGCCATCAGTTCCTGATGAAGTCAGCATTTCGGGAACTATTCCCCCTCTGCTGTGTATTCTTCCCTTTTTCTCCACCAGCCGCTGTGCCACACTCTCCTCATCAGTCACCTCACCCACTTCTCTCTCTCCTTTCCGATTCCTCCATCATCCATTCATCCACTCTCTGCAGCCAAGACTCGCTCTCCCCTCTATTTACAACGATAAAGCCATAACGGCTCTCTTTGTGCTGCTGACGGCCACTCAGCCGTGAGGCCAACAGATAAATATTTCTTTTCTCAGTTGTCCTTTATCTCGAACTGGCTTCAATTAGCACAAGTTACAGTCATTTAATGAACATCCGCTGTGGCCTTTGCTCTGCTTGCCTTCTTTCAGGGATTTGACTAATTTAACTTTGAAAGGTTTGTTTGCACTGCCTGTGGATGTGTGTGGCATTAGCTGGTGAGATTTAGGATTGTTAAGGGGATGTTTTGTTTGCCATTTGATAAATGAATGTATAATGTTAGCAGATAAAGGTTTGTAAAGGGAATGAGGTCGGGGTTGCTTTTTTGGACTGCATTTAAACCCCCTCCTCTCTCTCTCTCTCTCTCTCTCTCCCCCCCAAGCTGTCCGAAGCCATGACATGTGGGCTGACATTCTGTCCCTTTTTTCGTTTACCTCTCTCTCTCTGTCGCCTTTCTCTTTCCTTCCCTCACCCTCTTTCTGTAGATAGATATTTTTATTCCTTGACACCTTAGTGTAGATAGGCCATTGGACTCCTGTCTGCTGGTGCAGCTGGCTGGGGGTTGGAAAGGGATGAAGGATAAGTAGATTCAATCGGGCGTTGCAAATCAACTTTTCCACCAGCATCCTGGGAAGACCTGATAATACAGGTTTCTAATATCTGACCTGTCTGGCAGAAAGAGAGAGGGTGAGTGGGAGGGAGAGGGAGCGAGAGAGAGAGGGACAGGGGGAGTGAAAAAAGGATAGAGCAATGGAGGAAAGAGAGAGTTCAATGAACAGACTGATTTGATGCAGCTAATACTTCTGCAGTTGATAAGCGCACTGGCGCCAGTCACAAAAATGAAAGGCTAGCAACACAGTGAAATAAATTGGGTATTTTTTTCCCCAGTCCCATCAGAGTTTGGACATGTATCAGAGGGGTTTGGCAGACAGGGCATCAGCAAGGCTTCCTGTTTGTGTCTCTCCACCTGTCAGCCTGCATCCACTCCCCAATTTGAATACTATTCTCATTGCTATTTCAAAAACTCAAGCACACGCCGGGCTGCTTATGTGAGTCAAACTCTGATCTGTGAAGGACATAAACAAGACAGTGAGAGCATGGCAGTCTGAAACACGCAGTAGCTGCTTTTGACAATGTGGTAACGCTGTGTGTGAGGGACGCTCTTTCAAACTGTGGCTTCATTACTATGCATGTCACGCTTCACAGCTCTGATTTTGAAGAGTACTACAATACAACAATTTTGTGGGCTCAAATAAGGGCCAGAAAGCTGTTGAACCTGCAAAATGATATAAAAAAATAATTTCAAAGCCTGTGATTGTATACTGTACTACCCTTTGTAATACGGTGAATAAAACCTCAACTCAAGAAATAAAATTTAAGTTTGTGAATGTGTATCACAGAGTTCTAGCTGCTAAAATTGTTAAATAGAAATTAAATTAAGTAATGCTGAAGCTACTCAAAGAGAAAAAATGCTTTAGATTCAAAGCATAAAACTGTGTGAGAGATTTAAAACTCACGGTGTCCACACAGTTTGTGATACTGAAATTGCACATGTACACATTTAAATTACAAGCATGATTTTATTTAGTTTTATTCTATTTTTACAGCTGAAACCAACATTTCTGCTTTCTAAAATTAATAAATGTGTGTTTGCATGTCTGTGTCAATAGTTTTGAATCTGTACTTTGATCAAATCAGCTTGATCTTGGTGCAACCTCACCGTTGATATAACTTTTGCACAGATTTTTAGACATTCCCAAATGATTTCCACAACTACAAATCCTTCCTATGCTTTTATGAGCTTGAGTTTCTTTGTGCACTTCTTTCACTGGTTTACAAAGGGCGATCAGCCACAAATACCACCGCACGAGCTCACTGACAAGTTGTAGCCACACACATCAGCTTCTCTCTGAAGTGTTTGTGTAAAAGCTCTGTCTCTCTGGATCAGGCCTGCCCAGACATTCAGGGCAGATCCTGCTGTGTCTGTCCAGCCTGTGCTTGGTGTGACAGTATAGACACTGCTACTCTGACCTTTCCCGATGCTACCAGCTACTCTGAGCCAATACCAGCACTAACGAGACACTGACATGTCTTGACAGCCAGAGGTGGCACGCAATTATTCTACTGAAGAAAACCGCATGTTGATGTTTGTGTGTAGGTGAGGTGTACAGTATGTACAGGGCGTGTGTTTGTGAAGCCAGGGAGAAAGGCTCAGAGTTCACACCTATATGTCGTCATCTCCTGCACGTCCCTCGTGACGCCACCAAAGCTGTATTCTTTTAATTAATGGCTGATGTATCCAGATCTTGGTAGAACTGTCCTGTCAGATCTCACCATAGGTGAGTTTCATCACCACGATTTCGGTGACCCAGAACGCTTTGTGTTCGGTTAGGGGTTATGATCTCAGAGAAACCTGACCTTGTCTGCTCCCGGGAATGCCTGATGTGATCCATTTATTGGCTTTGTTGTCAGTTGTGCTTTTTGAAGTCAGGGTTTTAGCCATGAGCAAATTGTTTTGCTGTTCTATTAAATAAGGCCCAACCTTGAGGAGAATGTGTGGGTTCATTGTACACTGTATACAGGCTGATGCTGAGATTCAGTAGGTATCCTTTTTATATCTTGATATCATGTGACTACAGATCTGGAGAGTCACCAGAACTCATGTTTTGTCAGGCTTTGCTTGATAGTGAGGATTATCTCATACATAGATGATTAGAATCATCTTTATCTAATTAACATCAGTTAATAAGCTGGATAAGTGAGTCATGCACAGCAGTGGTGTAGTTCTTCTGGAACAGTTCAGATGAGGTGACTTTGAGAATAGTGTCAGTAAATTAATTACGTCCACAGTCAATAAATTAAACTGGCAGAAGATAATAAGAGAAACTGTATATACACTGGTTCAAACAGCTGCTGTTGTATTTGACTTTGATAAATTGATCGAATGATTAAATCCATATCTTAAAACAGATGACAGTATACAAGATTGTAGTGTCCACTTCTAAGTCAGTCCTCACGCAATAGATTCAAGATTATTAACTGTAGCAATGGATTATTTGTGTTATTTACAACACTCTGCGTGATTACTGTGAAAAGTACAGTTCCATAACAAGCTGTAAATGGCAGTGTCCAAAATAAATTAAGGTCAACAATTTTTTTTTTGTAATACTTAAATTTAATGAGAAGAAAGATAGAAGGAAACAAAACCACCATATTTAGACAAAGTCCCTATAAAGAGTGGAAGCTTGTATGACAAATCCAAAACATGGATACCATTGACACAAGCTGTCTGTTGCACTCTCTCAACTGTCAGGTCATTGCTCCATCAAATTCCACACTGGCTACAAGTTGAACATAGTTATTACATCAAAGCAAGTGCATAGAGTATTACAATAATCCAAGGACGGTTTGGGGGGGGTGGTTGTACTTCAAACGTGGAGGAAACGGCAATAGAGTGTGGTCAGGACCTTCTGCTGCTGCCTGGGTAATAAAAGAAGGATTTGTGCTCACAACAAAGGAGGAGAGATGGAGGATTTGGGTGTGACAACATCTGAACAGCACCCAGCAGTCAGTCAGCTGGAGACAACACACTGAGGAACAGTGAATTATTTTAGGAAAATGTACAGTTGCATTCCTTACTATTGATGCTACATCTGACAACACAATGTGGAAACTGTCCATCACGATTTGTTAAGCGCTGAAAAATTAGTTTTATGTGTTTGAAGGAATTAAAATCAAATGCAAAATATTCTATTCACTAAAGCCTTTCTCATATACTTTGATCTCCCACTTTGTGACTCAAGGGTAACAATTTTGATAAACATCAAACACTTCAATCATATATTTCGACACTCTTTGGTGAGAATATGTGCCAACTTCCAAGGGTATAAATCAAAGGAGTGAGAGAGAGTTGCTACTCCTTTGTTGCAAAGGCCACTTGGCTCAGATACATCAGTGTCTGAGCTTACTGCAATGCCTTAGAGGTCTCAGTGCTAGGCGTTGTTATTGATCTGTCTGTGTAAAGTTTCTGCTGAGTGACTCCGTGTATAAAGCAGCAATGCATTTTAAAGCCAAGCCGGACTCCTGACTGGACTTTATCTATACCGTTAACCTATTTTATAGCGACACCACACTTGATAAAATGTCTTTATATATATCACCTGGCTTATTGGTCCAGTTCTTGATTCTCTTAATGTGTAGACATGAGTTTGTGGTTGATGGAAATATTGTCTCTTACAGGACTAGTGAGAAAAAAAGGTCACCCTGTGAACTGTTATTTCAAATATAGCTTGCCATGCTTGGAACACTCCTGCCTCTGCTCTCTCTATAAGTGCAGCATATTCCTAACAGTGATCCATTGTGGTGCCTGTGACAAGAAAATAATGTATTTCTACCAGAGTCTATCAGAGAAATAACTGTGGAGGTAGAGGGAAGAGGAGCTAGATCAATATGTTTCAGGCAAGTGTGAGTGTTTTTGAAAGTGAATTTCCACCCTCCTTTGAGTTGTTTTGACCTTGATCTCCAAGAAGATACGTCTCTGCTGCTCCCCGGCTTTCACCACTCCGTGATTATTCTGTAGAGCATGAAAGATAACCTGCATGGTGAGCTTTCCATCACCCCCCTGCTACAACCCTTGCCATTATCTTGCCAATCCGAAAACAGAACAAAAGATGTCACCATGTGGCCATTGCACACCTTCATCCTTTGCACACCCCTCATTATTATTATTCCCTTGCTGTCTAACTGCTCTTGCTGATAATTGAATTTAAATGAAGAAAAGGCAAAGGAGAATGTTCTTTTTGTGCTGTGTTAACATGCTGTCATTAAAGACGCTGGTTGATTTAATGGGCCAGGTCTTAAACTATCAAGGCTGGGGAGAACTGGAGAGACAGAGAAAATAGCAACGAGAATGACAATCAGATTAGAATATTAGATTAGAATTAGTTTACTGCAAATTGCTCAGGTTCTGTAGCAGCTTAAAGCTTGTGGCGATCTTCAAATCTTCCTTCTGTGTAGAGCTTAGGCCTCTGCCTGTGCATATCCTATTCTCATTCTAGTTTACAATGACACGCAGGGCTGCTCCTCGGACGCAAGGAAATGAGTATGAATGTGTGATGGGATTTCTGCCAAAATAAACATTCAGTGTAGTCCCCAGATGATTGTGCAAAGAGAGGTGCTTGTTAAGGCGTCAGCAGACAGAAACACATGTTGTGACAGTTCACACGGAGAGATTCGATGCATGCAAAAATCAAATGATATGCCATAGCCAGGGAGCCTTCCCAATGAAAACAAAATCAGGGCATTAGCATGTTTCAGCTGAGCTTTAATCAAAGTAGCAAAAAGCAACATCCATGTGGATATTAGATGGTTTCTAGAACTGATTCTCCCCCCCACCTTACTCGTTCCTTTCAACCTGACTGGTTAGCCAAGCAAAAAGTAAAGATCTGCAGTTCCATATGGTCATGCTGTGCCAAGATACAGGAAAGAGCATTGATCTGACATGAGCTTTGATAGATGTACGCCTCATACAGGCAGCAAGGTTGATGGACTCGTATAGAAGGTACACCTTTTTTCAAGTTCAGCCTGAAAAGCTGAACAGCCTTAATGTACTAACATAAAAAACAGCAAACCAATTCAGTCAAAATATGCTTTCATGATGCAGCCACTGTTGAGCCAAGAGGCTCACAACTTGTTTGAATTGATTTTTTTTCTTCAATAAAAGACACCTGGAGAGTAAGTTCATACATACCAAATATTGAAATGTCTCTTTTCTATGTGCATCATTTTCTAGGAACAAATTGGGCAAGTTATACAAGTAATACCAACAATCTCAGTTCTGTCTAGTGCAGCAGTGATGGCAGCTGGAACCCAAACTGCATTACATTTTCATTATGACCAAAGCAATGTGGCACATAGTAAGGTGCACTCTTGGTGCACCCCATTTATTCTGAATGAAGAGGTGACTGCTGCAGTTCAATGACCTCTTATCTGATGGTGCACTGCTGTCACTGAAGCCATCAGAGTGAAAGGATTAAGCTTGGCTTATATCGATATATAAGTCCTGAATGAAACCAAGCATACACATACACATACAGTGCACATAAACACACACCCGTGTACGCAATGTACCATGTCCTTCTGAAAAACATTAGAAAGGCATATTAGGTCAACGCTTCTGGGTAGGAAGATATGTTTTCATCTTGTGAGCAGATGAAGAAAAAAGAGAAGTCAATAGAATTCTCTCAGCTAGATATTAAACAAATCAGCCTCGGCCGCTGGTCCATCCCAGGATGTCAATAGTACAATGACATCAGATTAAATGTGCACCAGAGAGCATTTATATCATACGTTGGGAAAAACTAAGCCAGCACCTGCTTTGCTGCATTGATGGAGAGGTTAGAGGGCTGCTAGTGTGCATCAATCAGTATTTGCGAGGATGCAAGAACTATCATCCTACTAGAATTGCATACACATACACTAGACACAATTTGGTTTACAGACAAAGTGACTGGTTTGTCAATATACATGGTGGCATGTTTGGATTCTACTGGCTTTACAGTACTTGACCTAAATGTTCTCCTCTTTTCTGTATTTTCAGTAAATATGAAAATGTGCTGACACACTGCACTTTTCTTTTGGCTTCCCAGGATCCCTGTGGGGATTTGTTGCAGCAATCGAGACAAGGTCCATCAGACAATTAGATCTGATGACCTTCAGAAAGTGTGCCTCACAAACTTGGTGTCCCTCACATGCATTACTACAGCAGCATATCAAACATTTATGTGTACTGAAATCCTGAAAGCAGTTACTCAAATCACGACACAGCAGTCCATCAGCCATTTTATGGTGTGCCAGAACATGTTAAACCACTGAAAAAGTTGCTTTGGCCATCCTGTCTTTTTTTTTTTTTTTTTTTTTTTAACATATTCAGTCCAAAACCTACGTTAATGTTTCACCACTGTCACTTCATGGTCTAGGAACACAGACAATCTAATGATAAGGCCATACCAGGGAACTCATGCATATTGGTTGAACTTTAGTCGAGTGAAGACCTGCATTTGAACCTACCTGCTTTAATCTTTGCAAATGCAGAATTTCACCAGATTGTACCAAATTACCTCTTTTAACATGCATAATGTATTGTTAAGTCTGCACACATCTGCATCAAGATCGAGAAAATGTGCTTAAATAAAGAGAAAAAGAGTCGACTCATTCTGCTTCTCATTCCCCACTGACTGTAACCTGCTGTTTTCCCACCCCAGGTACATTTGTGATCGCTTCCTTAAACCTGTAATTGTTCTCATAGGCAGTGTTTTGAGTTGCAGCCACAAAGACAAAATCTTATGGACAAGGTTTAAGTCAGTCCATACTTTTATTAACCAGGTTATACTGTTGGTCTTCAAGCGTACAATCTCAGATTTGAAAGTTGGTGCTGTAAAATATATTTTATAGTATGTACTGTATATATAGTAAATTAATGCATACAGTATGTGCACAATGACTTAGAACACAAATGAATGTTTAGGTGTTTAAATGGAAACATTTAACACATTTCTTTACAACAAAAATAAACAACAATAAAAATCTTTAACATTTCCCCCCATGTTACAGTAGGACATGGTTAGCCCTGGGTAGTAAGAGGCATCAGGTTTGTTTTAACAGGTGACATCCCACAGCCAGAGTTAGTACAGTAGACACTGGTCTTATGACAGTAAAGAAAGTCATTTTTCAAAAGAACTTTGTTGGTGTGAGAAAACCTGAATGTCTCTGTTGCAGTCTAACACACTGAAGCGCTTCTATAATGACCTTCTTCATGGCAAATAAACTAGCGGCCCCCTTGGTTTACAGCATGCTGATGTTATATTTGTGATTCTGTTTTGTTTTTAAAATTGCCATGTACCTTTAGATAATGTTGTCCTTGTGAAGTCAGGACTGCTCCTCTGCTTGCCAGCTCGACACATTCCCATTTAAATAATAGCGACCTCAAGGAGACATATTGACTAAGACGGGACCTTATGGTCTCACAATTAATAACTCAGCATCTTGATTTACCATCCGTAATTCACTCCAGCAAGGCACTTACTGTCTTGGAATAAATTTGAATATCTAAGCAAACAGATATATGCCCTGTGGCATTTAAATAAGTAATACGCGTTCCTCCCAAGTGTTCTCAATTCTGAAACACAGTGCAGTTCAGCATACAAGTTTAATGCGGTGCTCACCAGAACGTGTGTTTTATTTTTCATGCTTTTGCCATCCATTAACTGTGTTTTTGAACCAGGTTGACACACTTTGACATGATATATGGAACACAATGATGCATGTGGATGCTCTCTGTGCAGAGCTAGTTGGTTCATGGTTAGATGCTGAAAGTATGCAGTTGTGGCTACTACCTGGAATAGCATATGATAGAAAGTATCCAAGTACATTTACTCAAGTACTGTACTTAAGTGCAATTTTGAGGTATTTGTACTTGAGTATTTTGATTTTGTGCTACTTCATGCTTCCACTTCACCACATTTTAGTGACAAATATTGTACTTTTTACTGCACTATGTTTATTTCATATTTTCAGTTACTAATTACTTTTCAAAACCAGATTAATACACAAATTACTGTATAATCATCAAATAAAATATACAATAAAATAAAATGTACAAGTTATCTAGTAGTAATTTAAATTATAAGCATATACGCTAGTTAAAACTAGCTCCCCCCTTTACCAGCTGCAACATTAAAGGTAACAAAATAAGGCATCAGTAATTATAATCAAATCATATGATATGCAGTAATGTTAAATGTGCCATTTTGCATAATGAGTAGTTTTAGTACTTTAAGTATGTTTTGATGCTAATACTTTTGTACTTAACATTTTGCGTGCAAGACATTTACTTTGAACAGTTTTTTTACACTGTTGTATTGTTACTTTTACTTAAATAAAGGATCTGAGTACTTCTTCCATTGCTGACACCATGTAAGTTTTTGAGACTTACTCTAGTAAGTCTCAAAAACCTTAGTAAATATAGTTTTTCTTCTTGAATGTCAAAGCACCTGTTATATCAACAGAAAAGGTAGACATTTCTGTTCCATAGAGTTTTTCCTCCCCCGTCTGTTGCATAATCTTAACAGATTCTGCCTGAGAGGTGTTCAAGGTGTGAGGCTGGGTGAGAGGTCTTCCACGTCCTCCAAGCTCTTAAGTCACTCTCTTGCTCTGACCCATGAGTTACTCACTGAGCAAGCTCCTGCCTGGCTTTTTCAAATGCTAATGACGAGCAGTGCTGAAAGCACCAAATTGGGCCATGCAATTCAGCCTGTGGCGTTTGGTGAGGCCCTGCACATGCTGGAGACGTGGTCTTCTCCCCCTGTAGCCCCCCTCACACAGACACGTACACACACACACACACCAGCCATCTATTGTGTGGTGCAGTAATAGGCACAGATGTTCCTCTTGCCTCACACAGGGCCACTTTCCCCCTAATCGCCACCTTGTATGCGGACGGATTGCACCTGCCCCAGCAACTCTCTCTCTCTTTCC